>NC_071519.1:16310509-16480509 GCF_027887155.1 Malaclemys terrapin pileata | reverse complement strand
TGCTCTGGCTTTGGGGCTGTAGCTCTGCTCCCAGCAGCTCAGCTCGGGCCCCTGCTCTCTCCTTAGCTCGGCCCCACTCTGTCTGACTCAGGCCATTCCAGTTCACACGGAGGACGGGACCCCCCCGGCCTCCTGACTCTCTGATTTGCCTGCCCGTCCTGTCAATCAGGCTGATCTGGAGCATTGGCCTCTCCCCATTGTTCCTGGGGACAGTCAGTCTCAGGCTCCTGATTTACCATCGACCCTTCCCCTTTTAGTGCTGGGAGCAGCCAACCAAAACACCCCCACTGAGTGTTAGTAAGGGGGCAACAGTCCCCTTACATTCCCCCTTGCTAAAATACTGCCACATCCACAATATTCACATCGGTACATCCAGGCCCCATGGTAACAACATATACCCATATCATTGTATATCAACAACCCATTAACAATTATCAAAAGAACATTTAACATATTTAACATTCCACATCTACTTCTTAATACCATACATAACAATATTCATTAAAACACTACATAGAACCAATAACATAATTATCTTTAAGTCTAACAGGAAGTATGCCCTTATTAGCCCTCTGGGACCTTCTTAAGACTGGCGGTTCATTACCCATATTTTCTATTTTCCTATCCTCGGGTAATACTGGGTCAGTTTGAAGGATCTGGCCATTCTTGTTAGGGTTTGGGTTTGCCCCACTCTGTATTCGGTTTGTGGGACTAGAACCATTTCCCAATTGGTTTCAGCCTCCTCAGGGCGTACTGATCTACACGTCCTATGGTCCCTGTCTGGACTAAGAGTGCAATGTTTCAACTGGTCCCTATGTACTACTATCCCAGGACCTCCTCGTTCAGGCTGGTTAGCGTACACTGGCAGTTTGGGATTGTTGTGGGTGACCACAGTGCGGGGATTTGGCTTCCATTTGTCCTGTATTTTATTACATCTCCGGCGTCTACGGCTACGAAGTGGTACACAGTCACCAGATCTGATGAGAGCCCCACTGGACTTGCTATCATAAGTCCTTTTTCTACTTTGGGCTGTGTCTTTAGTTGTACTGAGAGCAACTGTCCAGGCTGTCTTCAGCCTGTCATGGTGACCTTTGACCTGGTCATCATAATTCGTCACCTCATCCTTAGAAAAGACTTCTTGATGCTTCTCTGGCAACGCCTTTATGTTAGCCACATGTGCAGGAATCAGCCCTTGACGTGCCGCTTGAACTGGAACTGGCAGTCTCCCATCACATCTTTCTTGAAGAAAGGTAACTCGTCCTCCCTTCTCCCTCGTCACCTGCAGCTCATTTCCTGGTACACAACTGTGTTCGTCAAGGATCTTCCCTCTCCAAGGAGGAATAATGGTCTTCCGTTCTCTGCCCACCTTAACATTTCCCATATGCCTTGTGGGGCCCAGGGAAAGACTCTGCCTCTCCTCTCGAGCCAGTACTTTACTCAGCACAGCATTCTTCATAGATTGCTCATGACAGTTCATCCTCCTGGTCCCTTTTCCTGGTAAGAGTAGCTCCTTCAGCTCACTAATGATGTTCATCCCTAGAATCCCTGGGACTCCTTCTCCTATATGGCTCCCTTTTGAGGCTTTGTCTTTCAGGATGAAGATGCATTTTCCTGGCAGTGTCTGGCCCATATACTCTATGTCTGCTTCAAGGCACCCCACCACTGGGATTGCCAGTCCATTAACAGCTGTTAGACGTACAAACCGTGTGCTGTGCATGGTCAGGTCCTTGTCCTTCAGATATTTTTGAAAATGCGACGCAGTAATGGTGGTGACTTCTGAGCCAGTATCTAACAAACATCAACCTCTGCTATACATACTTCAGCAGTTAGACAATCTCCAAATGCTCGCTTACAGAAATCGCTAGATATGCTGGCACTGCCCACGTTCCTCTCAACACTGTATGCAGAGGGATTTTCCACAAAGGACAGGCCTAGGAATCCTTCTGCCGCTGCTTGGCCTTCTACTGTAGAGGGACCACTTGCTCCTGGTGCCCCATTGGTTTCGAGTGCCTGGGACTCTGTTCTCCTTCTCAGTGGACATTCTCGGCTAGTATGTCCTGGCCTTTCACAAGTGTAACAAATGTATCTTCCCAGCTCGTCCTTCAGTGGGGCTCTTCGGGATCCCGGTGCCCTTGGATACTTTGGCATACTAATGGGATTCTTTTCTTTCATCAACTCGGTCATCACTTTCAGCATCTCCCCCTGTTGGACCGCCAGTTTTTGGACAGCTTCACTTAAGCTTTCCAATGTTAGCTCTGTTTGGGACAGGACCTTTTCCCCAGCAGCTGCATTCACTAGGCCCCCACTTTGTGTATGGGGATTAGGCTTGGCCGCCTCTGCCACAGGAACTTCCTCTTCTTCTGACCACATAATGGCAGCCTGCATGAGTTCATGGAACTTCTTACTGGGCTCTTCTTTAAACCTCCTTTTCATTTCACGTCGGAGGGAGTCATCACGGAGCCCCAGCACCAACTGCTCTTTCAGAACCGTATCTGGGTCTAGAACTCGCTGAGGGTCTCGCCGCTCCACTTTGCTCATTCTCTCCTGGAGGTCATATGCGTATGCCCGGACAGTTTCACCAGGCTCCTGCTTTCTCTCAAAAAACTCCTTTAGTCGGGTTCCAATAGGTACCTTGTCTCCATACACTTTTAGGAGGAGTTCAAATACCTTTTCCACGTCTTTCTTGTCTGCCACTGCCATGAACTTTACTGTGGCCTTGGCCTGGCCCTTGAGGTGCTCCTCTATGAAGTCCACATGATCTTCTTCAGGTACTCTTAGCACACGCAGAGCCGCCTTCACAGACTTGACCCACTCCTCTACTGTAATGTCTCCTGGTCTAGTCGGGAAGCCACCAAACTCCGTGACCTTCCGCTCCCGTGGGACATAAATAGGAGGGGGTTTCTTAGCTTCTGCGGTCTGTTGGTCTATTACTGCCTTGGCCAGCGATAAGGCTTCTCTCTGTTCAGTTCTAGCTTGCTGTAATGCCTCCGCTTGGTCTGATAATCTGCGCTGAAGTTCAGCAAACTGGGTTCGTAGTTCTTCAATTCCAGCCATGGTAGGGTGCTCAACTAGCCCCGGACCATGCTACTAGAACTTAACCAGAAAACCAATGGGATGGACCCTGTGGATAGGATCCTGTTCGTGACGCCAATTATGTAAGCGGGGGAATGGTCCCGCTATTGTGGGGAACTTTCCTGGCTTCTGCACTACCCCGGTGAAGTGGGCTAGCGAAAGGATCCGAGTCCTCGCTCCCACTTCCTTTACCCAGAGGCCTCCCTGCCCTTGAGGACTCCCCTTCCACTCTCCTGTCTGGCAGTGTCCTCGTAAACCCCGACAAGGCTGGGCCCAGGATTCCTGGGGGGCTCGACCCCCAACCCTGCTATGGTCACCCAGGACAGGGGCTAGGGTGTCCCCACTCCGGGGTACTCTCTCTGTACTGGGCACCTCCCTGACCCACTGATCATTTCATACAATTTAAAGCAAATACAAGTTGTTTAATTCACAATTAATTTTAAAAAAGAATAAGGAAAAATGGGAAAGGTTAAAGGAAAACACATCACCCCGCTCTGTGGCAGGGAACATTACAAACAGTGTCTCTGGTACGTCAGGGCAGTTCAGTCTGTTCCTTGTAGGTCCCAGGCCTGCTTCTCAGGCCCTGTCTGTGCTGCAGAGACGCTGTGGGTTGGACACTTGCTCTGGTGGTGGCCACACGCTCTCAGGCTCTAGGTGGCAGGACCCTTCTTCCCAGCGTCGCCCCCGCCCGGTCGGGGTTATGATCCCCCTGCAAGTCTGGCCTGCAAGGCCTCTTGGCTGAGGCGTCTCCCTGTGCTGGGCCCACTGCCCAGGGTCCCCCTCACTCTCCCCAGCTGCTCACCACACTCGGACTGCACACGGCTCCAGACTGCCCCAGCCCCAGCTCCAGACTGCTCCAGCCCCGGCTCCAGCTCCACTCTGCCTCAGCACGGCTGCTGCTGCTGCTCTGCCTCCAGCTCCCTGGGCTGCTTCTCTGGCCTCTCTGGCTCTGGTTGCTGCAGCTCTGCCCCCAGCACAGCTCTGCTCTGCAGGCTGCTTCTGTGACTCTGCTCCCAGCTCTGACCTGCTTCCTGGCTGCTTGTCTGGCCCCTCTGGCTCTGGCTGCTGCAGCTCTCCTCCCAGGACAGCTCTGCTCTCTCTGGGCTGTGCTCTGGCTTTGGGGCTGTAGCTCTGCTCCCAGCAGCTCAGCTCGGGCCCCTGCTCTCTCCTTAGCTCGGCCCCACTCTGTCTGACTCAGGCCATTCCAGTTCACACAGAGGACGGGACCCGCCCTGGCCTCCTGACTCTCTGATTTGCCTGTCCGCCCTGTCAATCAGGCTGATCTGGAGCATTGGCCTCTCCCCATTGTTCCTGGGGACAGTCAGTCTCAGGCTCCTGATTTACCATCGACCCTTCCCCTTTTAGTGCTGGGAGCTAGCCAACCAAAACACCCCCACTGAATGTTAGTAAGAGGGCAACAGTCCCCTTACATAGAGTCACCAAAGCGGCCGGGCGAGCCCGGGTTGGTTTTGGTCTGATAAATGCACGCATCCCTAGAGGTCAGCGCTCGTCGGCATGTATTAGCTCTAGAATTACCACAGTTATCCAAGTAAGGGTTGGATAAGGTTACCATTCGTCCGGATTTACCCGGACATGTCCTCCTTTTTGTGCTAAAAATAGCGTCCGGGGTGAATTTGTAAATCACTCAAAATGTCCGGGATTTCCCCCCTCCCCCGGCAGAGCAGAGCGAGCGGCTGGGAGGGCTGCAGGGAAGTCCCGGGCTGGACTCCGGAGCAGCTGTAGAGGAGCCAGATCCGCCCTGCATTCTGAGCCGGCAGCTCTCCCCTGCAGCCCAGCTCCGGCAGCACTGTGCAGGGCCAGGGACCGGGTTTTGTGTTGCGCTGGGGAGCGCAGCCACGTGTCCGGCTCGCACAGAGCCCAACACCCTGTTCTGAGCAGCAGGGTAAGGGGGCCAGCGGGCAGGAAGGTTCTGGAGGCGGCAGTCAAGAAACGGGGGGGGGGGGTCGGGAGTTCAGAGGGGGCTTTTTGGGGGAGTGGAGAAAGTTTTGGGCAGTCAGGCTACAGGTAGGGGGTAGGGTCCTGGGGGGCAGTTGGGGGGGGTCTCAGGAGGGTGCAGTTAGGGGACAATGGACAGGGAGTCTTAGGTAGGGGGTGGGGTTCTGGAGGGCAGTTAGGAGCAGGGGTTCCAGGAGGGGGCAGTCAGGGGACAAGGAGCGGGGGGGGGTGTTTGGGAGTTCTGAGGGGGGAAGTGGGAGGGGCAGGAGTGGGGAGAGGGGTCGGAGCAGTCAGGGGACAGGGAGCAGAGGGGTTTAGATGGGTTGGGAGTTCTGGGGGGGCTGTCAGGGGATGGGGAGTGGTTGGATGGGGAGTGGGAGTCCCAGGGGTCTGTCTGGGGGAGGGGTGTGGATAAGGGTTGGGGCAGTCAGGGGACAAGAGGCAGGGAGGCTTAGGTAGGGGGTGGAGTCCTGGGGGGCAGTTAGGGGCAGGGGTCCCAGGAGGGGGCAGTCAGGGGACAAGGAACGGGGGGAGGGTTGGGGGTTCTGGGGGGGCGGGAAGTGAGAGGGGCAGGGGTGGGGCTAGGGCGGGGCTCCTCCCGTCCTCTTTTTTGCTTGATGAAATATGGTAACCCTAGGGTTGGAGCGACCAAAGGAACCATAACTGATTTAATGAGCCATTCGCAGTTTCACTGTACCGGCCGTGTGTACTTAGACATGCATGGCTTAATCTTTGAGACAAGCATATGCTACTGGCAGGATCAACCAGGTAGCCACGCTCCAGAAAGGAGGAGCGGGGGCCCCGCCACGAGGACTTGAGGCACCCCTGCCCAGCGGGCCCCACCGGCCTTCCCCCGGGAGGGAAGGAGCGGGACCCGCGACGCAGCGAGAGGTGGAGGACTGACGGGGATGGCAATCCCCCCAAGATCGGCCCCGGGCCACACGACGGATGGCAGGAGAGAGACGGAGGACCGTCAGGACCCCGACCACCTTCCGGCTCCCTCGGCTTCAAGCCCGCGGCAGAGTGCCCCGGGAGCCGCCAAAGAAGGACGGCGGAAAAAATGGGGTGAGCCTCCGAAGAGAGCCCCCCTTCTTCCCGCTTTCCCAGGCGGCCCGGGTTACACCCAGGGCGAAAGCCAGCGGAAGAGAGAGTGAGACAGGGCGGGGGGGGGGCCGTAAAGACCCCCCCCTCCCGGCACCTCCCCTCGAACCTCTCTCCCCGCAGTCAGCGGTGTTCCGGGTGACACCAGGGGAGAGTCCGGCAGCGGAGAGGGCGCGGGGCCCTCGCGCTGCTTTTCTTCCCCCCCCCCGCCCGCGGTGCCCTGGGTGGCATCGAAGAAGGATGTCGGGAGTCAGACGGAGCCGGGCCCCCTCGAGCCCCCCCCTTCGCCCCGCTTTTCCCGGTGTCTCTTTTTTTTTTACGTGGCGACGCGGCGCAGAGGCCGCCACCGCCTTCCAGGCAACCCGCTAGAGAAGAAGTCAGCGACCCAGACAGGGAGGGCAGCAGGGGTTACTGGTGCTCCAGCGAGAGGGCGGTACGGGGGTCCCACTGACGCCGAGGGCCACCCCACCTCCCGTGGCCCACGACGCGTGGTGTGGTCCTGCTGGGTGTGGCGGGGGAGGACCGCAGCGCGCCCCTGCTCGCTCTCGCGACCGTGTTTGGCCCTGCTGAGCCTCGCGGCTCCCTGGGTTTCTCGGACCCCTGGGTGGTCTGCCGGAACCACTCGACCTCGCATGGCGGAGATCTCGGCCAGACGGCCCCAAACACGAAGGGCCGGGCACATGCCCGGGCCGCCCCGAGGAGGGAAGTCCCCATCGGTCCCTGGATCCGTGCACGCGAAAAGGAAGAGGGTCCCGATCTGCCTGAACACCGGACGTCCCCGCGGTTGGGGTGCCGGCCCGCGAAGGGCCCTTCCCGTCGCGAACGTCAGCGCCACATCGATCGGCGGGCACGAGAGGAGCGGGCCCCCCCTCTCTCCGGGGAGCGCCGACACTCGGAGCTTGGGTCCCGGCCGCTGCGGGGCCCATGAGCTAAGAGCCGGGAAAAGCGGGCCGTCTCGGCGGAGGGCCGGGTGCTGCCCTCTGCCGTCAAACGTGCCCGTTTCCCCCTGCCGTGCAAGGTCGGGTACAATACTCGGATTGATCCCCTAGGCTGAGTTCCGGGTCTCACAGGCTCTGAAAAACCTGTCCTCAGAAATCTCCGCACACAGTCCTTGAAAGACAGGTCGAAAAAGCCAAAGCCCTGCCTTCGGCGGTACGAACCTGGAATCGCATGCCACCTCGTGGTTCCCTCGGTCGGCCGAGACAGCGTGGGGCGACCCCTTCCGGACATCCGCGAGATGACCGGCCATCAGGTCAACCCATTCGCTCCAAAAGAGTTGACCCGGTGGCCGAGAGGGGACTTTGAAAATTTTTCGGACTTGGAAAACATTTATTTCAGCCCGCTTCCTCCGGGTTGACCCGGTGGCCGAGCGTCTCACCGTCCCTGGATGCTGCGAGGGACTGCCTCCCGGCTGTCAGGATCAGGCCCACGGAAGTCTGGTAAAAAAAATTTTGCCCGCTGCCACCGCGGAGGGCTACCCGGGCACCCCGGGCCCCGGAGCCGGAAAAGGAAAAAAAAAGGATCGGGCCAACTAGAGACATGGACCCGGCCGCCCGGCAGGCCGCCCTGGGCTCACCCTCCTCGGCCGCAGCGAGGGACTTCCTCCCAGCGGACTGGATCGGGCCCCTGGAAGTCTGGAAAAAAATGGAACCCGACGCCTCCGAGGAGGGGGGGCGCCCAGGGAAGGAGGGAGATCCGGGTTGATCTGGTGACCGGACGGCAAAGCGGCCACCGGACATGCCCGTTAAAACCTATGGGTTGACCTGGTGGCCGGAAAGCAAACCGGTCACTGGGTATGCCTGTCGGCAATCTATGGGTTGATCTGGTGGCCGGGAAGCGAACCGGCCAGCAGGCGAACCCGTTTGATTCCACGGGTTGACCTGGTGCCCGGGAGGGGACTCGGACGGTTCCCGCGGGGTACGCCTGCCTCGGCGCGATGGAACAGGGTCCGAACCAGGCACGGGGGCGGGGCGGGGAACCGTTGGGTGGCGTGTGGGGGAATGGATTGGGCCCGCCGGGACCCGGCCGCCAGGCAAGCCGCCCTGGGCTCACCCTCCCAGGCCGCAGCGAGGGACTGCCCCCCACCCCCCGGCTGACAGGATCGGGCCCACTGGAAGTCCGGGACAATATTTTCCCCGACGCCAGGGCGGGCGGGCGGGCAGAGGGGCTCTGGCGGCCAGCCCGGACCCCGGAGCTTGAAAAGGAAAAAAGGGGGCCCTGCCGCAGGGGGCAGTCCAACCGGGGCTCACCATGCGGCAGGCCCGGGCGTCGGCAGGGGAAAGCGGGCGAGGAGGCGCGGGGCCGGGTGCCTATGGCCATACCGGACCAAACGCCCCCAATCCCGTCCGATCTCGGAAGGTAAACAGTCCCAGGCCTGGCTAGTACCTGGATGGGTGACCGCCTGGGAATCCCAGTTGCCGTAGGCAGCTTTTCCCGGTCTGAGCCAGCTCTCTCTCCTTTTCTGGGGAGGAAGGAGAGGGGGGGACGGGCCGGAAAGCCCCTCGTCGCTCCTGCCGAGTCGGAGGTCGCGGCCGCAGGTCACGGGTCTGGGCGCCTGGGGTCCAGCTCCCCCCCAACACCCACCCAGCTTCCTCCGCGGAGGACCCCCCGGGCACCGAAGCCGCAGGGGGAGACCCCGGGCCCGGGACGGACACGCTCGGCCCCCCCCCACCCGCCCCTGCGCCCGGCCACCGGCCTGCAGGACCGCCCCGAATCCCCCCGCGGCCACCCAGGCGAGGCCTCGCCAGGCGGGACGGACGGCGGTTGTCCAGCGCCCAGTGGCTTCCTCCAGCGGGGACCCATGGCCCCCAAAGCTGCAGAGGGAGACCCCGGGCCATGGACGGATTCGCTCGGACTCGCTCGGGTCCCCTGCGCCCGGCCGCCGGCTCACGGGACCGCCCCGAATCCCCCCCCCGCGGCCACCATAGGCGAGGGCTGGCCTGGCGGGCCAGGCGGCCGGTGTGCAGCTTCCCCGGGCTTCCTCCCCCGACGACCCGCACCCCCCTGAGCCGCAGGCGGAGACCCCGGCCCCGGGGCGGACCGGCTGGGCTCGCTCGAGCCCCCTGCACCCGGCCCGCAGGACCACCCCCGAATCCTCCAGCGGCCAGGCAGGAGGGAAGTCCTCTTTTCCCACACTGTTTTGTGTGAGATCACCCATGGGGCCCGGATCCAGTAGGCGAGTTCTGAGAACACCTGCCAGATTGAGCCCTGCAGGCGAGTTAGGCAGCCAAACACTTAGCTTCCTCTGGTTCATGCATTGCTCTAAAGCTTAGGTTTCCAGACTCCTGGTGCAGGGCACCAGTGTGCATGCACAGAAGCAGGAACATAGGCACCTAGTCAATTTCACTGCAAAAATTTAGGCACTGAGAGAGTTCAAGCACCTAGAGGGCTAGATGGCAGCTGAGTGGGGGCTTTGTGAATCCCAGTGGGGCCTGATTCTAGGATTTAGGCCCCTAAATGGCAGTTAGGAGCCTATATCCTTTTATGAATCCAACCCTTAGTGTGGAAACCAACTGATCGTGAACTCCCAATAATAATACAATAACAGGGTTAAAGTGGGAATATTGAGTAGGACTACAGTTGATACTGGTGATCAGCTCACCACCACAAAAGCATAACCCCTGCTGCCACCACTCCATGCTTACCCAAGGCTTGCAGTTTGCAGGAGGCAACATCATCCTTTGCCCCCCAAACTACACCCATGTAAAAAGGGCATAGTGGCCCACGGCCTCCCCCGTTCCAGCGCTGGTGCCCCCCTTCTGCAAAGGTTCCAGTGCCCTTGGTTCTAGTTTTCATACTTCAAAAAAAGGTTGAAAAATTGAAGAGGGTTCAGAAAAGAGTCACACAAGAGATCTGAGGTCTGGAAACCTGCCTAACAGTGAAAGATTTAAGAAGCTCAATCTATTTTATCAAAGAGAAGATTAAGAGTGGATTTAACACAAGCCTTAGGTAATTACATGGGGAGAAGATTTCTGATAGTAAATGGCACTTTAACTTCATGAACAAAGATATTTCTGAAGATTTCTAAAATACAGTGGCTGGAAGTTGAAACTAGACAAATTAAGACTGGGGGGAATAGGTTGCAAAATTTTAACAGTGATTGGAATTAGCGCAAGGGCCAGGCCTGCCCCAGAGGGCTGTGTCCCAGGGCTGGGGGGAGGGTTGCAAGGTGATCTCCCACCTCCATGCAGCCAGTGGCCTGTGCTCCTCACTGCCATGCTGGAGCCTCTATATTTATTTATTTATTGACAAATAACATTTGCAGAATTTTAAAATATTGTGCACAGAATTTTTAATTTTTTGGTGCAGAATTCCCTCAGTAGTAGCAGCAGATGAAGCAACTCACCAGGATTAGCAGCTCCGTGCCAGGCGCATTAGGTGTGGACAGACAGAGTCATCCTGGCAGGGTCCAAGTGTGGGGGAGCTTAATGTGGGGGGGAGCCGGGTGTGGGGTTCTGTGTGGGGCAATCTCGTGTGGGTGGCTCTGTGCAGGGTCTGGATGTGTGTAGGGGAATCTGGGTCAACGGGGGCTCGTTTTGGGGGTTCCGGGTGCATGGGCAATGGGACTCTGCAGGGGGTTCAGGTAAAGGTGGTTGGGGCTCAGTGGGGTGGGTCTGGGTGTGGTGGGATGGGGCTCAGCAGGTGATCTGGGTGGCTCAGCAAGGGGTCTGGGTGCTGAGAGAATGGGGCTTGGCAGCTGGAATCCAGATACAGATGGTTGAGGTGGGGATCCAGATGCAGAGGGTTCATGGGGTCATCCAGGTGCATCAGGGCTCATCAGGGTGGGAGTTCGAGTGTGGGGGGCTCAGCAGGGGATGGTGTGGCTGTGGGGGAGGGGGAGGAGGGACTCAGCAGGACATGGTCTGTGTGCAGGGATGGAGGTCTAGATGCAGAGGGGGTGGGGCTTGGTGGGGGGTCTGGGTATGGGGGGGGTCTGTATGCACAGGGGTTGGGCAGAGAGGGGAACAGCTCCCTGTACAGTGACCCCTCCCCACAGCTGAGGTGCAATGGGGGCGGGAAACAAGGGAGGCATGCGGAATCATGGGAGATTTCTGGGGGTGGCCCTGACCCGGCCCTGACCCCAGCCCTGGTTGCTCCATACAGGGAAGTGCACACCTCCCCCACCCCCAGCCTAGCTAGGACTAGCAGGTGAGCCCAGCACAGGGTAGGAGTCACCAGATCAGGTGGGGCTGGGGAGGACCGGGTGTGGGGAGTTTGGTGGGGGGGGGTCTGGGTGTGGGGGGCTCTGGCTGCAGGGGGTGAGGCTTCGCAGTGTGGGAGTTCTGGTGCAGGCGGTTTGCTTGAGAGGTGGTTCTAGGGTGTGAGGCTCAGTGGTGGGGTAGGGGGATAGGGGTGTCTGGATGCATGGCGGTTGGGTGGACGGGGGGTGGGTCTGATGGGGAGGGACGCATGACTGCTTTTGCAGCTTCTTTTTGCTTCCCCATGAGAAAGTCATTTTTCTGAAGGGAAGCAAAGAAATCTACCCGGGATATAAATTCAGCCCCCATGCAGTGGTGCAGAATTCCCACAGGAGTATATAAAAGACAGAGGGCTTGCAAGTTACAGTGGGAAACACAAACTGCCAGCATCCAACCAGGTACAAAAGAGAGAGACAGAGGCCAGCTCTCTACCTTACACCAAGGGTAGCAATGTATCTATTCTTTTGGTAGTCTCATAGACTCCAAGGTCAGAAGGGACCATTCTGATCCTCTAGTCCAGGGGTTCTCTCAACAAAATTTTTGGTGGCCTCAGAGTGCAGCCACCAACTCTCACTGATGGCCACACTGACACTTTTTCCTAAAATACTTAATTAACATTAGGAAAAACAATTAAATATTCACAGATATAAATTACAATGATTTGGATGTGTATTTGTAGGGTTTTTTGGGAGACTCATTAATAAAAATAATGCTGCCTCCCCCTTTGAGAGTGATATTTGTATATTTGTTAATATCACAGCACACTTAGTAGCTACCTGGGAGACTAGGAAAAGTGATGTGATGTTTAACAAACATACAAGTGTGGAAGAAAACATAAAATCATCATTAATAAAGTTTGCAGGTGATAGAAAGGCTGGGGGATAAATAAAGAAGAGGACAAATCACTGTTATGTAGCGATTGTAGCTGGGAGCAGTCAAACAATATGTATTTCAATATGGCCAAATGAAAGTTCAGACCTCTAGGAACAAAAAATACAGGCCATAGTTATAGGATGGGGGGCCCTATCCTGGGAAACAGTGGGAGTCATGATGGACAGTCAGATGACCATGAGCTCCCAGTGCAAAACTGTGGGTAAAAGGGCTAAGGCTTTCCAGGGATTTATAAGTGGGAGAATCGAGGAGGAGTAACAGGGTAATATTACCAGTATATCTGGCACTGGTACAACTGCTATGGGAATACCATGTACAGTTCTGGTGTCTACACTTCAAAATGGATGTCGAAACATTGGAGAGGGTTCAGACAAGAGCCACAAATATGATTAAAGGATTGGAAAACGCCATGCTTTACAGCGAGAGACACAGTGAGCTCAATCGATTTAGCTTATCAAAGGGAAGGTTAAGCGATGACATGATCATATAAGTGTGACACGCTGTAACTCAAAAAAGCACTCTGTAACCCCAATATTCACCACTTATACTTAATATTGATCAGTGTTTATTGGCTCAAGTTTTGGGGGAATCTACTCATCACAAAGGCCGGTGCATATTCATTTCTCTTTGATGGAGTGGTAATTTATGAGCTTGCAATGTCGAGTGACTGAAGAGTGCAAGATGGCACATTTCTGGGGTGCAAGGCTGAGACTAGGGATATGTGGGTGTTGCCCTACTTGTAATTCAAACATGGCTGGGCATAGCACTTTGATATATGTCTGGGGGTGACTTGCATGCTGGAGGCTGGGGCGGGTAGCAGTGTCACCTCCCACAACAAAGCAGGGCATAGTTCCAGATTGGAGAATTAAGGGGGCATAGGAGTCCTACTGCCTGGATTGCACCCTAGAGGATATCACAATAAGTATCTACATGGGGAACAGAAACTTTATAATGGAGGGCTCTTCAGTCTAGCTGACAAAGGTATAACAAGATCCAGTGGCTGGAATTTTAGAAATTCAGACCGGAAATAAGGTGTCATTTTTTAACATTAAGCATAATTAATCCCTGGGGGAAAAAAACGTACAGAATGTTTTGTGGATTCTCCATCACTGGCAATTTTTAAGTCAAGATTGGATGTTTTTCTAAAAGATCTGCTGCTAGTTCAACCACAGCTATTGGACTTGAAGCAAGAATTAATTCAGGGAAGTACTGAGGCCTGTGTTATGAAGAGATCAGACTAGATTATCACTAAATTATCACAATGGTGTTGTCAGTTGTTGGCTTGCACAGGTGTGTTCTTTCAGTGTGCTGTCCAGCTCTGTGCAGATGGCTGGTTTAGCAAATCTCAGTAGTACTACCCAGTGCTGTTGAATGTTGAAGACTGGAATTCTGTTGCCTTGGAAACGCAGTTTAGGCTGCTCAGTGCTTCTGTCCTTGAAGAAAGTGCCGTGTGTTAGTTCAGCAGACCTCGGCGTTATTCATAAAGGAGGACCACAGGCACGGTTCGGTGGCAAAGATGCTCGGCCAGGTTTATTGTCAATGAAGAATGGTACTAGCTCCCTGGATCAGTGTCTACTGTTACACTAACACATGTATGCTCATTACAATAGACTCAGCTTAGTGCATGGCGAGACTCTCCGCTGTCCCCTAGGCTGGACAAAGGGATAAGGCCCAGTACCCTGACATTTAGAGGCTGAGGCAAACAACTGGAATACACAACTTATGCACCAATTTATATATTTTATGACATCTATTTGCTACCTCCTCTTGTTCCTGATATCTTGAATAAAACATCCCTATTCATTGTACTAGATGTATCTGTACTAACTGGAATAAAGTTACGTAAATATCTAGTGCCTAGTACACTAGCCACAACTTTGCCAAGTTCATGTACTGGACAGTGAACTTGTAAGCATCTGCTTTAATACATGGCCTGAGTTTGGTTCACAACCTTTGGTTCAGGACTTAGATCTTGCACCAGGTCCAGTGCTCCAGGCTCTCTCTCTCTACTACACCTTCTGGATCTAAAATCTATAAATCTACTCCCTACAAAAGTGATATTCAATTAGCTCTACCTGCAGGCCGATTTTGAGAATTTTATAACAAGAGGTGGGCCATTTGCACAGGAGTCTGACAAAAAAGTTCATCTGCCAATAAAGACCTTAATTAAAACATAAGTATTAGTGTTTCTATCTTTTAACAAAGTTTATAAATCAACATTATTACCTATGTTTGTGGCAATCTTTAATGGCAGAGGTGACAGTGATGATCTCTGGCAAACTTTGTGAAGAGTGGTTTGTAGGAGGTCAGGGCAACGTGCATGCACTGGTGAAGATGCTCGTCCATCAGGTGATTGTGGTGTTGGTTTTTTTATACTGTTCATGGTAGAAAATCCAGATTTGCAGAGTTATGTTGATCTGAACATTGTTAAAAGATAGTTGGCTAGATTCTGGCTATTCTGAAACTAGTCAGCATATTGAGTTGAGAAATCCCAAAGTCCCACTTCTTTGAATTTTGCCTTCAAGACATCTGATCTCTGGAGCTTTACAATTTCTAATTGAAAGGCACCTTCATCAGTTAAATTAAGACTGTTCTTTGCTTCAGAAGGGCAAGGTCCATCGGCCGAGAAAACAAATGGATCACGAACAAATAAAAGCAAATACTTTGGAATTTTAAAATTCTCAAATCACATTTTAAAATTTGTCATCTTAATGTTTAGGAATTCTTGCATTGTTTTCATGAAAGTTTCATTTGTAGCAACAACATGCAATGTGGGAAAACACATGTTAAGTGTGTCTGAAAGATTTCAAGATTCCTCTAAAAGGCACATACTTTTTCAAACAGATATCCCCCACTCTGCTTGAACAGCCTTGGAGCTGCAAGTTGAGGGAATTCAAGTGACCAGTAATAGCACACACAAAAGCTATGTGTGACATAGAGGGGACATTATTCATAATTTCTAGAAACCTGAAAGCTTTGTTGGTCTTGTGATTTAAAAGAAATTCAATTATTTCTTTTTGAAGTGCACCAAAGCTCTCTAACATGCGCCCCCTAATAAACCAGCGAATATCTTTGTGCTGCAACAGGTCATTGTATTCGTCTGAAATGTCTTGTAAAAGAGCTTTAAAAAGATGATGTTGCAAGCTAGAAGTTGAGTGTATGTAGTTCACTACTCTCATCACAATATCTTGTGACAAAGTTCCTCCTCTATCTTGGTGGGTCCTGCGCTTATTGGCGGATTTTCTTGCCTCAGAGATTCACCATGTGGGTTGGGGAACAGCCCAGAGACCTTCCCCTCTGGAAGAACCCACAGTCCAGGTCAATTGGGAGGTTTGGGGGGGAACCCAGACCTGCCCTCTACTCCAGGTTCCAGCCCAGGGCCCTGTGGACTGCAGCTGTCTATCGTGTCTCCTGTAACAGCTGCATGACAGCTACAACTCCCTGGGCTACTTCCCCATGGCCACCTCCAAACACCTTCCTTATTCTCACCACAGGACCTTCCTCCTGGTGTCTGATAATGCTTGTGCTCCTGAGTCCTCCAGCAGCACACCCTCCCACTCTCAGCTCCTTGCACCTCTTGCTCCCAGCTCCTCACACCCACACCACAAACTGAAGTGAGCTCCTTTTAAAACCCAGGTGCCCTGATTAGCCTGCCTTAATTGATTCTAGAAGCTTCTTCTTAATTGGCTCCAGGTGTCCTAATTAGCCTGCCTGCATTAACTGGTTCTAGCAGGTTCCTGATTACTCTAGTACAGCCCCTGCTCTGGTCACTCAGGGAACAGAAAACTACTCATCCAGTGACCAGTATATTTGCCCTCTACCAGACTCCTGTACCCCACTGGTCTGGGTCTGTCACAATCTATTGGGTTTTTTTCAAGTCACCAGACAATTTATTGCACAGGACAGTCTGGTGAATCATAGAATCATAGAAGATTAGGGTTGGAAGAGACCTCAGGAGGTCATCTAGTCCAATCCCCTGCTCAAAGCAGGACTGACACCAACTAAATCATCCCAGCCACGGCTTTGTCAAGCCGGGCCTTAAAAACCTCTAAGGACGGAGATTCCACCACCTCCCTAGGTAACCCATTCCAGTGCTTCATCACCCTCATTGCCCTCCACTGGACTCTCTCCAATTTGTCCACATCCCTTCTGTAGTGGGGGAACAAAACTGGATGCAATACTCCAGGTGTGGCCTCAACAGTGCCAAATAGAGGGGAATAATCACTTCCTTCGATCTGCTGGCAATGCTCCTACTAATACAGCCCAATATGCCGTTGGCCTTCTTGGCAACAAGGGCAAACTGCTGACTCATATCAAGCTTCTCGTCCACTGTAATCCTCAGGTCCTTTTCTGCAGAACTGCTGCTTAGCCAGTCGGTCCCCAACCTATAGCGGTGCATGGGATTCTTCCATCCTAAGTGCAGGACTCTGCACTTGTCCTTGTTGAACCTCATCAAGTTTCTTTTGGCCCAATCCTCCAAGTTGTCTAGGTCACTCTGGACCCTATCCCTACCCTACAGCATACCGACCTCTCCCCCCAGTTTAGTGTCATCTGCAAACTTGCTGAGGGTGCACTTCATTCCAACATCCAGATCATTAATAAAGATGTTGAACAAAACCGGCCCCAGGACCGACCCCTGGGGCACTCCGCTTGATACCTGCTGCCAACTAGACATCGAGCCGTTGATCACTGCCCGTTGAGCCTGACAATCTAGCCAGCTTTCTATGCATTTTATAGTCCATTCAGCCAATCCATACTTTTTTTAACTTGCTGTAGTGACACTGCTGAATGATGTGACACTTGCTGTAGTGACACTGCTGAATGATGCAGTGTAGAATAGTTAGTGATTCCCTGCCAAACGTGAAGCAAAACCCTTCTCTTTCCCTGTCATGGAAGGCAACTCTTTCTGTAACAAGCAAGTTTACTTTCTGCAGATCTAAACCACTTTTTTCAAAAAAGCCCTTTACCTTTTCAAAAATGATCTCTCCTGTGGTGTAGGTTTCTAATGGTGATGTAAGCACAGTCTGAATGAGCTCTCCCCTGACATCTAGTGATGAGCTGGGGAAGAGGACTTCAGGATCTGATCTTGTTTGCATGGGCACACCCACCCTGCCTAGGTGCTCAGCACGATAGGATTGCTTGCCCAAATGATCATTTTTCATAGAATCATAGAAGATTACAATTGGAAGTGACCTCAGGAGATGATCTAGTTCAACCCCCTGCTCAAAGCAGGACCAACCCCAACTAAATCATCCCAGCCAGAGCTTTTTCAAGCCGGCCTTAAAAACCGCTAAGGACGGAGATTCCACCACCTCCCTAGATAACCCATTCCAATGCTTCACCACCCTCCTAGTGAAATAGTTTTTCCTAATATCCAACCTAGATATTGGGATATTTTGGCTGGTGTTGGATCCCCAGTCTCCTTGTATTGGGACAGGAGTTATAAAGGGTTGTTATCCTTGTTGTGTGAATCAATGGTAGCAGAACTGTGCTTGGTGTACCCTGATTGAGGGACTCACCCTCAACTAAACAGCACTCACTAGGCAGGGGACATGGGTTCCAAATCCCAGTGAGTTCAGAGAGGGTGGGGACAGGTGAATACTTGTACCTGGTGGTGTGAGCTCTGCCCAAAGGTCCCAGACACCATTTGATCCTTCCTCTCATGACTGTGTAATAACAAAACTGATTAAGACTCAATGGAAAGTCTTGCTATACACCGGCTGAAATCACTGATACCTAGGTCTAAGCATTAGACCTGCTTTGGGACAGTGTCTCTGATGCAAGAGACTGCCCAGTGTGCACCAGCATTGAGGTTCTCCCACTAACAGCTGAAATCACTGAGAGCAGTGTCAAGTGGGGGGACCTGAAGACATCTGGCTGGGCAGCTGGTGAAGAGGTACAGTGATTGGCCGGCAAGGTGGCCAGCGGTTGGGAGGATGGGAGCAGAGCCCCAAAGAGAGGCACAGTGATTGGGTAGTGGAGAGGCATGGTCACTGGCCAGTGGGGCAGCTGGTGGAGAGGATCAGAGTGTAGCCTGGCAGAGAGGCACCACAATCAGCCAGCAGGGTGGCTGGTGGAGAAGTGCCGAGAGTGAATGCCCAGGTAGCTGAGCGAGTAAGGTGCCTTCTTACCCGCCCCCCTTCACCCAGGATGGGAGGTGAACTCTGCAGATGCACCTCTGAACTCTAGGTCTGCACTGACCAAGGACAACAACTGTGAGTGAGGTGCAGAGAAGGGATGGTCACATTAAAGGGAATTTTGGTTGCTGGACTTAAGAAACTAAAGGAAAAGGACATTGTCCAGTTTACTTGGTGGAGGGTCTTTTGCTCATAGTTTATGTTTATGAACCTTGTTTGTGGTGTTTTCTCAATTTAATGCCAGGTTACTTCCCTCCTTTCATTAAATATTTCTTTGCTATACTCAGACTCTGGGCTTGCGAGAGGGGAAGTATTGCCTATTAGAGGTGCCCAGGGTTTGGTGTGTAATTGTCCCAGGTCACTGGGTGGGGGCTCAAGCCAGTTTTGTGTTGGATTGTTGTAAAGGAACCCCTAGATACTGAATCTGTCCCTTGTTGCTGCCAACTCTGACTGGCAGAAGGGTTAGAGTATTAAGCACAAAATTTCTTCCTTGAAAATTTCACCATCATAAAATCTAACAAACAGCAATAACTGGGCAGTGTCCTGTAAATCGCTTGAATTGTCCACTGCAAGAGTATTTTTTACATCAGAAAGCAGTACTGACAAACAATCCTTGTAAACTACCTCCATTCTTTACACTCCCATGGAATCAGACAGGGAAACTTGCTTCATATGGTTCACAATGTCATCTTTGTTTTTATCTCCAGCAAAAAGCTTCTCCCGCATTTCTAATGTGCATTCCTTCACAAGCTCAGCACCCAGTAGAGGATTTTTCTTTTTAGCTAGTACCCACATTAAAATAGAAGCTGCTGCTCTTTTCCCTGGGCAGTGACTGATGTTGTGAGAATGACATTTGAAGTGTGATACGAAGACTTGCAGTTTTGTCACGTCTTGCAACACTGCCAGGAGGATAGGCCATGTTGAAATTACAGTGCTTTGATTCAAAGTGGTGCCTCACCTTGATGACCTTACAGATGGATACCATTGTTTGACATATTAAACACAAAGGTTTTGCATTTAAATGGCGTGGCATAATAAAAACTCTCTGTCCAGTTTGGGTTAAAAACTCAGTTTTCGTTGTTGACTTTGCGACATTTACTCCCAGTTGCATTCCTTTTTTGCTCCATTTCCATCTATAATGAAAAAATGGGTGGTGGCCAGGGCCAACCTTAGGGAAAATGAGCATCTAAAATTACAGAAATTGTAAGGTAAGGCAAGAAAATGCGTTAGATTATCTTTTGTTTTAGCTTGTGAATTTTCCCTATGCTAAGAGCGAGTTTTATTCCTGTTTTTTGTAACTTTGAAGCTAAGCCTAGAGGGGAATCCTCTGTGTTTTAAATCTTTTTATTTACCCTGTAAAGTTACCCTCCATCCTGATTTTGTAAGTGTGATTCTTTTCCTTTTTTTTAAATAAAATTCTTCTTTTAAGAACCTGATTGATTTTCAGTGTCCTAAAACCCCAGGGGGTTGGTCTGTGCTCATTTTGTAACCAATTGGTAGGTATATTATTCTCAAGCCTCCCCAGGAAAGGGGGTGAAGGGGCTTGGGGAAATATTTTGGGGAAACGGGGACTCCAAGTGGCCCTTTTTCCTGGATTTTGGTCGAAATCACTTGGTGGTGGCAGCAATACCGTTCAAGGACAAGGAAAGGATTTGTACCTTGGGGAAGTTTTAACCTAAGCTGGTAGAAATAAGCTTAGAGGGTCTTTTATGTGGGTCCCCATATCCGTATCCCAGAGTTCAGAGTGGAGAGAGAACCCTGACATGGTGACAAGGCAGTGGGATCATTTTGAATCAGAAGCACAGACCTCAGGATTTTAAAAGGACACATTTTTTCTTTTGGCTGCTTGAAAACCAGGGAGGTTTTTTTTTAAAGGACACTTTTTTTTTTCTTTTTAGCTGAGAGCAGCTGGAGTTTATTTTCTTTGCCTGAGTGCAGAGTAGTTAAGTTCCTGCAAGGGAATTCACAAGCTGTTTTTTTTTTCTTTCTAGCTCTCGGGTTAGGCTAGGCCAGGAGTAGGCAACCTATGGCACTCATGCCGAAGGCGGCACGCGAGCTGATTTTCAGTGGTACTCACACTTCCCAGGTCCTGGCCACCGGTCCAGGGGGCTCTGCATTTTAATTTAATTTTAAATGAAGCTTCTTAAACATTTTAAAAACCTTATTTACTTTACATACAGCAATAGTTTAGTTATATATTATAGACTTATAGAAAGAAACCTTCTAAAAATGTTAAAATGTATTACTGGCACACAAAACCTTAAATCAGAGTGAATAAATGAAGACTCGGCACACCCTTTTGAAAGGTTGCTGACCCCTGGGCTAGGCTAAGCGGAGGAAGGCTAGGATGAGAGAAAGTGAGGTCCAAAAGAAACTAGAATTAGCCAGATTGGAAGCTGAAGAGAGGCAGAAAAAACATGAAAGACAAATGGCCTTAAAGCGCTTGGAGTTGGACACGGAGGAGAAGAAGGAGGCAAAACGCTTGGAGGCAGAGGCGAAATGCTTGGTTACAGAGTTAGAGCTGAAGCACTTAGATCTGGAAATGGCTAAGCTGGGTCTACTAGATAACCCTAACAATCCTTCTCCAGGTACTGCTCCCCATTCCAAAAAATTCCCCACCTATAAGGTAGGCGACGATACAGAGGCCTTCTTAGAAAATTTCAAAATGGCCTGCCTTTTGTACAGCATCTCTACAGACCAGTATATGGTGGAGACGAGGCCATAGCTTAGTGGATCCTTAGCAGAGATGGCAGCTGAAATGCCTAAGGAACACATGAACAGCTACGAACTTTTTTTTTTTTTAAAGGCCAGAATTAGAATGAGGCTAACATCCGAGCATGCCCGATGGTAGTTCAGAGCCCTAAGGTGGAAACCAGACATGGCATTTTCCCGACATGCCTACCACAGTGTAAAAAATTGGGATGCCTGGATATCAGGAGCAAGCGCTAAATCTTTGGAAGATGTGTCTTTCCTAATGCAAATGGAGCAGTTCTTAGAGGGTGTTCCTGAGGAAATAGAAAGGTACATCCTAGATGGAAAGTTCAAAACTGTAATCGAAGCGGGGGAGATCGTAACCAAATGGGTGGAGGTGGTGGAAAAGAAAAAAGCTAATAGCAGTTGGAGCGGATATCAGAAGGGGAAACCCGAGACAACATCCTACCACTGGGGGCAGCCCAATCCCCACCTACATCCCAAGGAATACCCCAAACACCTTATCATCCCACCACACCAGTATCTAGCCCCAGTGACCAGTCAGCTGGACGATGTTTTAAATGTAATGAGCTGGGGCATGTGAAGGCCAACTGCCTGAAGAACCCCCAGAGATTGCAGTTCATTACACCAGAATCACACCAAAGGTCCCCAAGCTGAGATGCCTCCCAGATAACCTCAGAGCGAAGGGAAACTGTGAGTGTGGGTGGGAAGAAAGTTACTGCATGGAGGGACACTGGAGCACAGGTGTCAGCTATCCACCAATCCTTAGTGGACCCCAAATTCATCAACCCAGAGGCCCAAGTAACGATTCAACCCTTCATGTCAAACTCTTTAATCTTGCCTACAGTCAAGTTGCCTGTCCAGTACAAGAGCTGGTCAGGAATGTGGATTTTTGCAGTCTGTGATGATTATCCCATTCCCATGCTGCTGGGGTAAGACTTGGCCAACCATGTGAAGCAAGCCAAGAGGGTGGGAATGGTCACCCGCAGCCAGGCTAAGCAAGATTTCACACCTATCCCTGTTACTGAGCCTTCTACCAGGGTCCCCGTCTGTGTTACCAGAACCCCAAACTGAGGTGGTAGAATCGGATTCCCTGCCAATGACTGCAACAGCCGTAGTGGATCCAGTCCCAGAGACCCAAACAGAACCAGTCCCAGAACTGGAATGGGCGGAGCAACCAGCACCAGAACCATTGCCAGCACTGAATCCAGCGCTTGCAACCCTGTCTACAACTCCAATGCCAAAGGGCACCACCGAGCCTGCCCTGGCAGCAGCAAATAAACCTATGCAAGAGGCTCACCGGAGCCTGAAATACAACATAGTGCACCAGTGGAGAGCGGTTCACAGTCAATGGAAACAGCCCTATCACCTACATCGCTTCCAGAGGGACCAACCCCAAGTCCACAATCCAATGAGGGACTGATGTCTCCAGCATCAAGGGCACAGTTCCAGGCTGAGCAGGAAGCAGATAAAAGCCTCCAGGGAGCTTGGACGGTGGCACGGAGCAACCCACCACCTCTCAGCTCTTCTAATGGATCCCGGTTTGTTGTAGAAAGAGAACTTTTATACAAGGTGGTCACCAGGAACACTGGCATCCTCAAAGACAGTAGGTAGTTCCAACTAAGTACCAGGTAAAGCTCTTGAGCTTAACCCCCGATCATCCTAGTGGCCATGCTGGGGTGAACAGGACCAAAGACCTTTTGGGGAGGTCATTCCACTGGGAGGGAATGGGCAAGGATGTTTCTACCTATGTCCGGTCTTGTGAGGTGTGCCAACAAGTGGGAAAACCCCAAGACCAGGTCAAAGCCCCTCTCCAGCCACTCCCCATAATTGAGGTCCCATTTCAGGAAGTAGCTGTGGATATTCTGGGTCCTTTTCTGAAAAAGACACCCAGAGGAAAGCAGTACATACTGACTTTCATGGATTTTGCCACCCAATGTCCGGAAGCAGTAGCTCTAAGCAACACCAGGGCTAAAAGCATGTGCCAAGCATTAACAGACATTTTTGCCAGGGTAGGTTAACCCTCCGACATCCTTATGGATTTGGGAACTAATTTCCTGGCAGGGACCATTAAAAGCCTGTGAATCTAAACTTTGGAATTTTTCTTTCTGTGGACATTTTTGATACTTTAACTTTTTGTTCTAATTCCGAACAGAAACAAATTCTGAAATGTCGAAATTCACCACGGAATAAAAATCGCATTTTTGACCAGCTCTAGAAACAAGAGCACTACAGCAACCCTGACACCTCTGAAGCACTGGGCCAGCTGAGCTCTCTGCAGTGCTCTGTGAGGTGCTGTATACATTAGCAATCACTAGCTGCATTGTTCAGTAGGCTGGCAAGTCTGTGCTCTACATTGTTCTAACTGTGTCATGGCGGAAGGTGGTACAAACATCCTCAATGTCACTCTCAAGCAAACAACAGCCTAGCTGACAAAAACCCCCATTACATACATATGAGGCTGTTTCATTTATAGTTCCACATTACACATGCTTTTCAATTATCAAGGGATGGTGACCTAAATTCATGCAGTTTGGGATCTCTGTTCCAATCTCTGACAGGCACTCTATTCTCATATTCTATTATTCCTATTTCTCAGAATGGCTACTGAACATCAGATCATTTTATGCATTTACATTCTTCCTTTATCAAACTGCAAATGGTGTCTCAGAACCTGGTAGGGTGGTGGTGTTTTTTTTACAAGTAATGCAAAAAATAGAGTCTGGGAAGTACCTCTGAGTCAGAAATATTGCCATTCAACACCTCGATATCGGGGTCCCTCCAATCCTCAGTGATCGATGAGATGTAATTTTCCGTTAAAGCATCCCAAACCCTGAAAGTAGAAAAACGTGTTAATATATGTCAGGTGGGGCCAACCCTGCCTAAAAGAAAGAAGGGCTCACCTCAAGAAAGAATTCTCTCAGCATGCTCTGTTCAAAACAGCCCTGAAACAACATTCATAGAGTCATAGATTTTAAAGCCAGAAAGGACAATTATGATCATTTAGTCTGACTGATTGCATAACCCAGGCCAGAGAACCGCAGCCAATAAATTCTGCATCAAACCCATAACTTCTGTTTGAGCTATAGCAGATTTTTTTGAACGATATCCATTCTTGATTTGAAAACTTCAGGGACTGAGAAACCAATTGCTGATTATCCTCGCTGTTTAAAAAAAAAAGTGTCTTATTTCTAGTCTGAATTTGTCTAGCTTCCACTTCCAACCATTGGACTTTTGTCTGCTAGTTTAAGGAGCCCTCTGCTCTCAGAAATCTCTTTCCCCTGTAGGTACTTGTAGACTGTGATCAAGTCACCTCTTAACCTTCTCTTGTATAGACTAAACAGATTGATGTTCTTTAGTCTTCTACTACAACACAGGGTTTCCAGACCTCAGATTATTCGTATAGCTCTTTTCTGAACCCTTTCCAATTTTTCAACATTCAAGAGACAAGACCATGAAGGAAATGGAAATACCAGTGCACCAGCTACTACATTATGTGTGACTGAATGACCAAACCAGCAGCAAAATCAGCTCCTTCATAACAAGGATTTACCAGCCAAGCCAACATGATAAGCTGCAGCAATTCATGCAATCTCTGACTCCACCCCCTCTAGATGCAGCCAAAAATCAGCTACTAACAAGAGGATTTATAGTATTAAGAGTTTTGCAGCACAGGTAAAACTATTAGAGAGCTCTCTTTAGTCAAACGGACCGGTAGTCACAGTCTGCTCAAAAAGGAATGAGGGGGGGGAAAATAGCACTTTAGACCAAACAAAATGGCTGCAGCCAGACACCAGGTCCAAGGCACTGACGCAACAGAATCAACAACTACCACTACCACCATGATGGCCATAGGGATAGTAGAAGTAATTGATGAAAATATGATGATTGTGATAGGGAAAAAATGGGAAACAGGCAGTGTGTTTCTCACTGCAAGGTATTCTGGATGGCCAGCAACAATGATACATGGACTGAACTTCAAGGGGAGCTGAGATAGGGAATGACTGTGGCTCACCCCAACCCCCAGACAGTTCTTTGAATTCTAGCTTTCCTCCTTGCTGTCTACTTTTGCAAACAAATGTAAATTGAAAACACAGTAGGCCACCCTCCTCCAGCAGATAATGATTGACCATGCTCTATTGTAATTAGACTGCCTAACTATAAGAATAGACAAGCAATGTCAACGGGTAATTTAAGAAGAAAAAGGACGGTGTCTTTTGCCTGTGTCTTGTCTGGAGATCTAGCTTTATATGTGCTGTATGCATAAAATGCAAGAGGCTCTCTGAGACATGAGAACATGCACAGCATACTTAGAACCTTCAGAAAATTAATGGGGAAGTGTTTAACGAGTATTACTGGGCATGTATAAATGGTGATTTTCTGAGATTTATAACTCAGACAAATCTGGACAGATTTTTAAGAGCGCAACACCTTTGACCTATGAACTGACCCTTGCCAAATTTCAAATATCTGTTAAAAACAATGGAGACAAGAGAGCTCTTTCACGGAAATGGTTGGGAAAATATTTAACACTGACAAAACAACTTATTCTTCAATAATCTTGTTTTCAGAAACAACTGAATCATTTTTTGCTGAAACTTAAAAAAAATAATCAATCTTGGCACAGATCCAGAGTAGAAATTTTCAGCCTGAATCATTAAAGTTTGGCAAAGTTATAAGTAAATGAAAACAGAGTTTTCAACAAAAAGTGCTAGACAACTTTATCTACTGCTATTGCTACTGTTCTACCAATAATAATACCCAGAGGTAAATAGTGGTGTGCTGTGACCAGTGTTCAATATATTTATAAATGATCTGGAAAAGGGGGTAAACAGTGAGGTGGCAAAGTTTGCAGACAATACAAAATTACTCAGGATAATTAAATCCAAAACAGACTGTGAAGAGTTACAAAGGGATCTCACAAAACTGGATGATTGGGCAACAAAATGGCAGATTAAATTCAATGTTGATAAATGCAAAGTAATGCACATTGGAAAACATAATCCCAACTATCTACACAAAATTAAGGGATCTAAATTAGCTATTACCACTCCAGAAAAGATCTTGGAGTCATTGTGGATAGTTCTTTGAAAACATCTGCTCACTGTGCAGCGGCAGTCAAAAAAGCGAACAGAATGTTATGACCTGTTAGGAAATGGATAGATTAAGTCAGAAAATATCATAATGTCACTAGATACGTCCATGGTACATCCACTCCTTGAATACTGTAGGCAGTTCTGGTTGCCCCATCTCAAAAAAGATATATTAGACTTGGAAAAGGTACAGAGAAGGGCAACAAAAATGATTAAGGACATGGAACAACTTCCATATGAAGAAAGATTAAAAAGACCAGGACTTTTCATCTTGAAAAAGAGATGAATATGAAAAATATCATATACCCGTATGATAGAGGTCTATAAAATCATGAATGATGTGGAGAAAGTGAATAAAGAAGTGTTATTTACTCCTTCACATAACACAAGAATGAGAGGTCACCCAATGAAATTAACAGGCAGAGATTTAAAAGAAGCAAAAGGAAGTACTTCTTCACACAACACACAGTCAACCTGTGGAACTCATTGCCAGGAGATGTTGTGAAGGTCAAAATGATAATAGAGTTCAAAAAAGAATTACATAAGTTCATGGAGGACAGGACCATCAATGGCTATTAGCCAAGATCATCAGGAACACAACCCCATGCGCTGGGTGTCCCTAGCCTGTGACTGCCAGAAACAGGAGTGGACAACAGGGTATGGATCACTTGATAATCTGGAGGATGGCGTGGATTGCACCCTCAGCAAGTTTGCAGATGACACTAAACTGGGAGGAGTGGTAGATACACTGGAGGGTAAGGATAGAATACAGAGGGACCTAGACAAATTAGAGGATTGGGCCAAAAGAAAACTGATGAGGTTCAACAAGGACAAGTGCAGAGTCCTGCACTTAGGACGAAAGAATCCCATGCACTGCTACAGACTAGGGACTGAGCGGCTAGGCAGCAGTTCTGCACAAAAGGGCCTAGGGGTTACAGTGGACGAGAAGCTGGATATGAGTCAACAGTGTGCCCTTGTTGCCAAGAAGGCTAACAGCATTTTGGGCTGTATAAGTAGGAGCATTGCCAGCAGATCGAGGGACGTGATCATTCCCCTCCATTCGGCATTGGTGAGGCCTCATCTGGAGTACTGTGTTCAGTTTTGGGCCCCACACTACAAGAAAGATGTGGAAAAATTGGAAAGACTCCAGAAGAGGGCAACAAAAATTATTAGAGGGCTGGAGCACATGACTTATGAGGCGAGGCTGAAGGAACTGGGATTGTTTAGTCTGCAGAAGAGAAGAATGAGGGGGGATTTGATAGCTGCTTTCAATTCCTGAAAGGGGGTTCCAAAGAGGATGGATCTAGACTGTTCTCAGTGGTAGCAGATGACAGAACAAGGAGTAATGGTCTCAAGTTGCAGTGGGGGAGGTTTCAGTTGGATATTAGGAAAAAAATGTTCACTAGGAGGGTGGTGAAGCACTGGACTGGGTTACCTACGGAGGTGGTGGAATCTCCTTTCTTAGAGGTTTTTAAGGCTGGACTTGACAAAGCCCTGGCTGGGATGATTTAGTTGGCGTTGATCCTACTTTGAGCAGGGGGTTGGACTAGATGACCTCCTGAGGTCCCTTCCAACCCTGATATTCTATGATTCTATGATGACTGCCTGTTCTGTTCATTCCCTCTGAAGCACCTGGCATTGGCCACTGTCAGAATACAGGATAATAGGCCAGATGGACCACTGGTCTGATATTCTTATATAAGAGAACTGAAACAAATAGAAGCGAATATGTCTCTGAATTTCTAGCCAGTCTAAACACTCCTCTGCCTGTATTCTCTGTTATGTTCAAAGAACACTTAGAAATCATGTTGGTTAAGCAGCCCTACATGGAGAGGCTACTGAGCACTGTTCAGGTGAAGGACGTGAACCTGGGAAGAGCCCTAGACAAGGCATTAGACTAGGATAGGGAGTTAGGCTCCCAATGTCAAACCACTGATCTTCCTTGAGTGCTGGCCACCCAGCTGCGCAGGACACTCCCACTGAATTGCAGCCTTAGGGCTGCTCAACATTAGAAGTTCAGTTGATCCAGCTACATCATTCAGGTTTATGAAAAATTCACACCTGTGAGAGATGTAGTGAAGCTAACATAAGCCCCTATGTAGACAGCACTAGGTTGATGGAAGCATTCTTCTGTCGACCT
Source organism: Malaclemys terrapin pileata (assembly GCF_027887155.1). Taxonomy (NCBI): domain Eukaryota; kingdom Metazoa; phylum Chordata; order Testudines; family Emydidae; genus Malaclemys; species Malaclemys terrapin. The sequence continues at coordinate 16,452,209 of NC_071519.1, read as the reverse complement.
AGCTAGTGCCTCTCAGGGAGGTGGATTTAGGACAGCAATGGAAGAACCCTTTCTGTCACTGTGGTAAGTGTCTACACTGAAGCACAACAGCTGTACAATGGCAATGTTGCAGCTGTGCAGTGGAAGCATTTCTAGTGGAGACAAGTGCTGAGTCAGTCGAAGAATTCTCAACAATCTCACAGAGCCGTTTGCTAACTTGCAACATGTGAGCAGAAGGACTCAGTCCATGATACAGATGACAGCGGGGTTCACTACAACCCAGAGAACATCAGCAAAACAGAGGGGGTCATGTTTCTCTTGCTTGGGGATGTTGCATTGATTGAAACCATGTTTCTTCAATAAGCTGCACTGTAGTACCTATGGTAAATGGAACCATGACACCTTGACTGATCATTCTCCACAGCAGTGTAGAGGAGAAAACCACAAAGGGAAGTCACTAAGTCCTACTAATACAAGTATGAGCCACAGGACTAGTTATTCAACTATGCAAGAACTAGGGCTGCAGCCAGGCTTTGCAGAGCCCTTTGGTGACATGTTTCCTCTTACCACACTCCAGTGGTGACATCTGCACTGCATTTTCACTCTTCTACCATTTTTCTTCTTATCCTCATGGCCTCAGGATGGCTTCCCCTCATCTATTCCCATTTTCCTTCCATCCCCTTTGTGTCACTCATTTTTGCCCCTTCTGTTTTTACCATAGCGCCCTGCCCCACCTCGCCCCCCAAGAGGCAGCTGCAGTCTAAGGTCCTCTCATGCAGTTCAAGAAGTTCCAATGGAGATGTCACAGTCCATGCACATTATTGGGTCCGATCACACCTGCCCTTTTAGGGGGGAAGTCCACAGAACCTGTGTCAAAACGGCAACTGAATTTTTTTAAAAATAGGAGCCTACAGTCAGGTGCCTGAATATGCTTTTTAAGGTATTGACCGCTGCCTCTCACATGAGTTGCCTCCTTTCATAGATCTACATGGAGTGGGAATAAACAGGACACAAATGCTCCAGTAATAATACTACTTACTCTTATATAGCACTTTTCATCAGTAAATCTCAAAGTGCTTTACAAGGAGGTCAGTGTTATTATCTCTGTTACAAATAGGGAAACTGAGGCACAGTGAAGTGACTTGCCCAAAGTCACCCAACAGTACAGTCAAGAATTTAACTTAGGATTCCTGAGTCCCAGTCCAGTGCCCTATCCACTAGACAACACTGCCTCTCCCAGTACCACTGCTCAACATTTTTATTTTTTTTTTGTAAAAACATGGGAGTTTAAGAATTTTTGGACCCATAAAGCCAGCACGAACCCATGATTGGAAGTGAATCTGTGTCTAGTCACCATGCCACCAGGTATATTTCCTAAATGGGAAGATATGATGAAGTTTCTAAAATTTGGCCTGTCCCAAGTAGAGCTGGGTGAAATGTTTTCAGCAAATACTTTATTCACTGAAAAATACAGTTTTGGATGTCCCAAAACTGTTCACAAATTTGTGTCGTGTTCATAGAATAGTTTTGACTGAACCAAAAGAATTCAATTGTTTTGGTAATGTCAAAACAAAATGTTCTGTTTTGATCTGACTTGAACATTTTATTTTCAATTTCAGATATTTTGAGAAAAGCAAGGAGGACTATGTTTGCAAAAAGCCACAAGTGAGGACCTCCTTTATACTAATGCTCTGTTATTCTGCTGAGGTGTGAAAGACAAAGGTTCAATGCCCCCCCTCTGCCTGATGGGAAAACCAGAATTTACCATAGTATAGGATTGCCCTAGCCACTGGGGTATTCTCATACCTGGTTTTCTCAGTCTTTCCAGCTGAAACTCTTCCACTGTGTATAAAATAATTAAAAATTCAATGGAGCAGTGACTTGATCTTGGGGCTCCCCCCATCCAGTGGGCACCCTAACTAGTAGGGCATGGTGGAGTCATTCTTGCAGTGTCATTTATACTAGCTATTAACTGGCATTCTTCATGACAATGAAAAGTATTTGGGCAAGGAGCTAAAAGCAAAAATGACTCTGTAGCAGGGGTCAGCCACCTTTCAGAAGTGGTGTGCCGAGTCTTCATTTATTCTCTAATTTAAGGTTTCGCGTGCCAGTCATATATTTTAATGTTTTTAGAAGGTCTCTTTCTATAAGTCTATAATATATAACTAAACTATTGTTGTTTGCAAAGTAAATAAGGTTTTTAAAATGTTTATGAAGCTTCATTTAAAATTCAATTAAAATGCAGAGCCCCCCGGACTGGTTGCCAGGACCTGGGCAGTGTGAGTGCCACTGAAAATCAGCTCGCATACCGCCTTTGGCACGCGTGCCATAGGTTGCCTACCCCTGCTATATAGCCTGATGGTTTGGACACTAGGCTGTAGGTGGCCAAAGTTAAAAGCTGTTTCTGTGAGAAAGGTTAATGGTGCATAGGTAGTGCACCTGCAATGATAAGGTGCTTCTGGAGGCATTGAGATCTACTTATTGCTATTAAATATTTATAGCACAGTAGAACCAAGAGGCACCAATCAGAGTTGGGTTCCACTATGCTAAGAGATGTAAAGACAGTTACTGTTCTGTAGTTCGCTGTGGAAGTGCTATCTTAACTCTGAACTACGGGGTTTCTAACATGTTTTTAACTCTAATACTCTTGAAAGGCAACACAGACTAAAACACTGATGTGTGTGATGGACCCACAGGGTACAACGTGAACTGTGGGAAAACTGTTCCCCCTTATCTCTCCAGCCTGGGCTTTCTCTCACAATGTTATGCTGGTGACAAGCCGCAAACCCCTCCAGGTGCTTGCACTCACACAGCCTTTACCATACAGAGACAAACCCAGTGAAGTTGCATGAATGCTCTCCAAGCCACTCATGAACTGTACACAGGGAGATGCCAGCACATTTCCCCCAGACTCAATCTTGTACCCCAGAAATATCCTGTCTTACACTCCTCAAGACCTCGTGAACAGTACAAGCTCACTAATTAGTTTGCCACTTCGTCAAAAGATAGTGGACATGTACCAGCTTTTGTAATCTGCCCAAATTCCCCAAGCACTTTAGACAAAACTCACTGGTTAAAATAAAACATTAAAATAAGATTATTAACAAAAGAAAGATAGATTTTAAATAATTATAAGTGTTAGGCATAGAGGTCAGAGATCTTTATATAAGAAATAATAAATAAAATTGCAGTCTAAACCCTGAACTTTATCAGACTAAGCAAGATTTGCATCAGTTTTTCTCACCCTACTAGATGCTACAAGCATCTCACAGTTCTTAATATATAGGCTGAATTTCCCTCTCAACCTAGGACCAGTCTCCTCAGGCCAAAGTCTTTGTCTTCCCAGTGTTCTTGTTGCTTTCAGAGTAGGCGAGGGAGGAAAGATGTGGTCTCATGATGCCACTGTCCCTTATTTTATATTCTCAGTTCATGTCCTAGGAAAGATACTGGCCCAGACATGTCCTGGTGGAACTTGCTGAGTCACAGAGTTGAGCAATCCCCCAGGGTGTGGTGTTTGCACAGCTGTCTCCTATTGAATTATAAATCTCTTATTTACAATTCCCCAGCTGGTCAGTGGTCGTTTATCACCTGCCTGGGTGTGGGTCACAACCCTTGTTGCCACGGGAGAGCCAGCAGTGGGCGTCTCCCAGACTCACAACATATTTCAATAACAACCATACAGCAAAATCTCATAACTTCATGCACAATAATGATATACATATTTTGACAAAATAATGAATTTCAGCAAGTCATGATTATTCATATGATACCTTACATGGCATACTTTGTATGACATATCACAACTATACACAAATGATGACTATGAGGGTTACAAGGTGCTATTTTGAGGTACAGTGCATCACAGTGTGCACGTACCTTTGCATCGGCTTAGCAACATTTTCAGTGTGGAAAATTCCTTAATTTTTTTAAGATCCTAATATACAACTGGGCAGTGCAAGGGGTTTGTGGAGCATTCTTTAGCACATTTCACAAGAGTCACAGGAGGAAAGCCCCTTGCCCTTCCACCATCCATCAAGATCTATCCAGGTCTTGGAGACTGACCCACTGACCAAACTGGGGATGAGGGACAATAAAATGATCTCAGGAAAACTCCGCACAAGAACCTCACATTTTCCTCTCTCCTCTTCTGTGGATTTTAACATATGAGGGCAAGATCTGCACATTAACTTTTTCTGTAACTGGAGCTCATTTCTGAAGCCTCATTAGCGGGGTTTTGTTTGTTTTTACATATGTAATTATTTTGATAACACACACAGAAATTGTGAGCTGTTTTTCCTGTTGAACCCAGATGGAGGCTGCCTGGCAAACCATGAAGCCGGTAGCGCTCGGGCTTCGGGCAGCCCCCATGCCTCCAGACCCTGCACCCCCGGCCGGGCACTTCCCCTCCTGGGCTCCAGCTGCTGTGCTCCTCCCCTGACTCTTCGGCTCTGTTTAAAGCCGAGCTGCCCGAGTGCTACCGGCTTCGGGCAGCTCCCTTGCCTCCGGACCCTGAGCTGCCGGCCGGGCACTTCCCCTCCCGGGCTCCGGCGGCGCAGAGTCCAGAGGCACAGGGGCTTCCTGAAGCCGGTAGCGCTCGGGCAGCTTGGCTTTAAACAGAGCCGAAGAGTCAGGGGAGGAGCACAGCAGCCGGAGCCCAGGAGCCCGGAGTCTGGGAGCCCGGAGCCCTGTCCTAACTCCCCCTCCTCCCTCCCAGCCACATGAAAAGGGCGCTACCGGCTTCATGGTTTGCCAGGCAGCCTCCAGACCCTGCCCCCCTGCCTGGGCACTTCCCTTCCCGGGCTCCAGCTGCGCTGGGGAAGTGCTGGCCGGGGGCGCAGGGTCTGGGGGCTGCCCAGCAAACCGTGAAGCCGGTAGCGCTCGGGCAGCCCTTTTCGTGTGGCTGGGAGGGAGGAGAGGAAGTTAGGACGGGGACTTTGGGGAAGGGGTGGGGAATGAGCGGAGTTGGGGTGAGGAAGGGGCGGAGTTGGGGCAGGGCCGGGGGTGGGAAAGGGGCAGGGCCAGGGCCCGTGGAGTGTCCTCTTTTTTTATTTTTTAAATATGGTAACCCTACTTTGGAGTGTTTGTGTTTTTGAAAAACTAGCTGTGTTCTTGCCAAGTTCATGTTCTGGACACCGAACCTGGAGGTAGGCATGTTTTGTAACAGGGCCTAATTCTTGCCCAGAGCCTAACTTCTGCTAACTTTACTTTAATACTTCATGGTGAGAGGAAATTGAGCTCTCATGTACTTTGTTATACAGTAGAGGAAGGATAAGGGAAAGAAATTAACAACAGAGCTTATGCAGCTATGCAGTGGGAACCTGGAGGGAAACTTTGTTAAAGTACACCAGGATATCCTGGGAATTAGGGTGACCAGATGTCCCGATTTTATAGAGATAGTCCTGATTTTTGGGTCTTTTTCTTATATAGGCTCCTATTACCCCCACCCCCGTCCCGATTTTTCACACTTGCTGTCTGGTCACCCTACTGGGAATCCTCCAAAGAGAGCTCTAGGAAATTTTCCTGCAGATATTCTGCAATCCTCTGCCAAAGGTTCCTTGGCAAAACTAACTTGTTTCTCCCCACACTGGAGGAAGTTTTGCTGCACCCAACCGGCAATTATTTCTGCAGCAACCAAAGCAGCACACAGGCGAGGAGTACACGGAGACAGTCTGAAGCCACACGCATGCAAGAGATGCATCCTGGTTACCCTCAGGAGTGAGATATCGGGGTTTGATTACGCCGCCTATGGATAAGGGTACCACTATTCAGAATATTTCCACTAGGACGTTGTAGGAACCCCCTTCTCAGACCACCCAGGTCCTTTGTTCCTTCTTGCCCATTCCCCCCTTTCCACCCCCCACTGAACTCACCCTATTTCAGACTCATGCCAAGCTGTATGCTAGCCAAGGGACAGTGAGATAGATGTGTGTGTAAATTTTATGATTCACGGCTGTGAGTGCAACACTGTATCAGTTCATTGTTTCTTTGGCTTCTGAAGATGTGCCCTTGAGGACCCCACTTAGAATATCAGGGTTGGAAGGGACCTCAGGAGGTCATCTAGTCCAACCGCCTGCTCAAAGCAGGACCAATCCCCAACTAAATCATCCCAGCCAGGGCTTTGTCAAGCCTGACCTTAAAAACCTCTAAGGAAGGAGATTCCACCACCTCCCTAGGTAACCCAGTCCACAGCTTCACCACCCTCCTAGTGAAAAAGTTTTTCCTAATATCCAAACCAAACCTCCCCCACTGCAACTTGAGATCATTACTCTTTGTTCTATCATCTGGTACCACTGAGAACAGTCTAGATCCATCCTCTTTGGAGCCCCCTTTCAGGTAGTTGAAAGCAGCTATCAAATCCCCCCTCATTCTTCTCTTCTGCACACTAAATAATCCAGTTCCCTCAGCCTCTCCTCATATGTCACGTGCTCCGACCCCTAATCATTTTTGTTGCCCTCCACTGGACTCTTTCCAATTTTTCCACATCCTTCTTGAAGTGTGGGGCCCAAAACTGGACACAGCACCACAGCAGCAGAGTACCTCCATCAGATAAGACAGCAAACCAGGAAGATTAAGGAGGATATCTTTTGTGAAGTGCTGCAGTCAACAGCTACAGCAGATAGTGAAACAAGAGCATGGAGGGAGACAATTAATGAAAATATCAGGCTGGATAGCCTGGAAAGGAGAGAGGGGCAGGAGTGGATGATTAAGCTACTGGAGGACCAGACAGAAATGCTCAAGTCCCTCATTATGCTTCAGTCAGAGCACATCCATGCATGAGTCCCCCCGCAGTCAGAACTCCATTCCATGCTTTCCCCAAACTCCCTCACCACATTTGGTGCATGTTCCTGATCCCTCTCAGTACCCTTGCACTCAACCCCCAGGGGCTGGTTTCACAGTGAAAGCTGGAATTACACTCAGCTGGGAGAGCCATAACCGAGAGACTATTCCTCGTTTCCATGTCCCCTATTTGACAAATAGTTTGGTTTTTGTCCTGTTATTAAACTTTATTTTTGATACAAATTTACTCTTTATTTGGATCATATGCACATTAGTTGGTGCTAACATTCAAACACGATGGCTATTGGAAGGAATATTTGCACAGTACAAGTAACGCTCAGGAATCAAGCATTACAGGGTTCATACAGAGCAGCAAGTAAACATTCCCTGGCTGAATACCTCACATAAAGACACATTGCTAGAAATCATGGTCAAAATACTCCTTCAAAGCCTCCCTGATTTGAATGGCATCCTGTTGTGCCCCTCTAATTGACCTGGTATCTGGCTGTTCAAAATCAGCAGCCAGCTGATCAACCTCGCACTCCACCCTGGGGGAAACTTCCCCCCTTCTCTTCACAACTATTATGCATTGTACAGCAGGCTGCAATGACTGTCAGAATATTTCCCTCGTTGAGGTCTAACCTGCCAAAAAGGCAGTGCTGGCAACCTTTTAATCTGCCAAAAGATACGTTCAGTGGTCATTTGGCACCTGTAGTTGAAGTGCTTCCTTGCTGCTGTCTAGGTTCCTGGTGTAAGGCTTCATGAGCCATGAGCGCAAAGAGTACACAGGGTCTCCCAGGATCACTATGGGCATTTCCACATCCCCCCATCAGAATCTTCTGGTCTGGAAAGAAAGTCCCAGCATGCAGTTTTCTATACAGTCCAGTGTTCCTAAAGATGCGTGCATCTGCACCTTCCCTGACCACCCTACATTGATGTCAGTGAAATGGCCCTGGTGATCCACTAGCTCCTGCAAGACCATGGACAAGTAGCCCTTTCAGTTAATGTACTCTGTCTCAAGATGGTCTGGGGCCCAAATTGGGATGTGTTCCATCTATTGCTGCAGTTAGGGAATCCCATTGCCTTGAAGCCATCAAAGATTTCCTGCACATTACCAAGAGTCACAGTCCTTTGTAGCAGGAGGTGATTAATGGCCCTGCAGACTTGCATCACCGCAACCCCCACAGTGGATTTTCCAACAGCAAACTGATTCGCAATTGACTGGTAGCAGTCTAGAGTTGCCAGCTTCCACATACTGATCGCCACTAGTGGGGGCAGCTCTCATTCTGGTGTCCTTATGCCGCAGTGCCAGGACGAGCTCTGCACACCGTTCCAGGAGGGTGGATTTGCACATCCGAAAGTTCTACAGCCACTGCTTGTCATCCCATACATGCATCACAATGAGATCCCACCATTCAGTGCTTGTTTCCTGAGCCCAGTACCAATGGTCCACCATGTTCAGCTGCTCCATGAAGGCCAGCAGCAATATGGAATTATTTCTTTCCATGACACACAGGAGGGCAGGCACCACTGATTCACTTGCTGTTTCACAGCTCATGAAATACTGCTGAACCAGCCGCGTTGTGGTCATAATGCTCAGCAGTTCAGGATCCATGCTTTCAGACAGAGATGGTGGGCACACAGTTTACAAGGGCTGTTAAAAATGGCATGAAACGAAGTCAGAAGCCCATGGAATGATGGGATGGAAATAACTGCATCATGGGATGGTGAGCAAACTCCCATGATGCATCGCAATCCGTTCCCAGATCTCCCAGGATCAGAGGGTGGCAAGTTGCAGTGGGATAGCTTCCCACGATACAACTCTCTAACTGTCAATGCAAGAGCACCAACTGTGGACGTGATCTGCCAATGCAAGGAGCATTGTGTGGATGTGCACAATCGACGTAATTAAAGCAGCTTATGATCATCGATGTAACTTAAGTCGACTAAACACGGTAGTGTAAAAATAGCCTTAGTCTTAATGGTGACCTAGAAGCCTTGTCATTATCTCTTTGTGAGTACAGACATTAATGTTTTGTTTTGAAAAAATAAAATTGTAAAATGGCCTTTTTCCAAAGAAAAAATATTTTGCCAAAAACTATTCACTTATTCAATTGTTTTAATTTTTCACAGACATTTTCATGACTTCTTTATCCATTGTTTTTAATCAAAAAAATCATCAAAACCATCATCAAAATGGTTCAGATGCTTTTGTTTACTGAAAACAAGTGTCAAGAATCATTTCCATAATGTTTTTGACCAAAAAAATATTTAAAAATGCAATAAAATTTTTGAAAAACTGAAAAGAGATCCATTAGAAACCCTGCACAATGGAAAAGTCTTCAAAAATTTCATTTTTTCTTAGTTTTTATTTTTCCTTTTTTGACCAGCTTTATGCATTAAAATAAATTAAAGCCTCTTTGGGTTACATGTATTATTAGAATTTCTAGTCTACTTACTCTTCATCCTGAAGATGCTCTTCCTCCTCTTGTATCTGGAGGTGATTTTTTACAGGAGCCAGGTTCTCGGTTTTGGCATTGTAATTCCGAAAGCAGACATTCAGCTTCTCATCAAATTCATTCACCAAGTCTTCCATGGACTTGAAGCTGATAATTTCAGAGGAGAAGTTCTCAAGCTCAGAAAGGGAGGGATCTTCCAGATGCTGAGGGGATGAGCCATAAAAACAATGGGGTTTTTCTTCTCTGTCATCAACGTAGCAGGGTCTCAGATCCTCAAACTCCTCATCCAGACTCACCAGTGGGGCTTCCATCTTGGACTGGCTAAAGTGAAATCTTCAAGTCAGATTATCTAGAACAAAAAGTACATTAATGAGTCAGTAATGAGGCTTAGTATTATGCACACACTTTCTGTTTCTGCAGGCTTCAGTTCATTACTGTGGGAAGAGTAGCCCTGTCTATATTGACCATCATATCAGAACTTTCATTACAACCTGCAAAGAGTTGCTCATAGCCTTCTGAAAACTGCATTTTTGGCCTGACATTTTCCGTGTTTGATGTCAGCCAGAGATTAATTATTTTTGGAAAAAGTCTGAGCAAAATCAGTTTAGACAGGGGTTTTTTACTATGGAAAGATTTTAAAAAATAATAAAGTAAACCTTTAACACACGTTACTCACACAACTAAAAAACAATTTAATTTCACAAACTGAAATTTTTCAGGCAGGCTACTCTTCATGTGAAACAGGCCTTTGCATTGTTTGCTAAAAACTAAAATACAGTTGAGATATAAACATTTCAAAAAAATTGTCATGAGTGCACATTAGAAATTTTTGCTAACTTTGGCAGACTCAATATTGTAGCTCTAGTTAACATCAAAGGGTGGGATGTTCAACAGGACTTATGCTCCTAAGTCACTTGGGTGCTTTTGAAAATCCCAACCATAGTTAATACTGACATTTCTACAAAATCTGCATTGAGAGAACATTTTAATCAGAAAACTGTAAATGATAATTATGAATGATTTCAGAATACCTTATCAGATGCCCCAAAAGCCACACTCCCAAAAATGAGGAAGAAGGATATGTGGGTTAAAAACTGACCTGGTTTAGAGGAGAAGGGAAAGCAGCTATAAAGAATTGGAAAATAATATATAACAAATGGAAGAAAGGGGAAGTTGATAGTAATGAATATAAATCAGAAATTAGGAATTGTAGAAAACTGATAAGGGAAGAAAAGGGACACACACAAAAAAATCTATGGCCAGCAGAGCTAAGGACAATGAGAAGGAGCTTTTAAAAAAAATATTAGGAACAAAAGGAATCCTGGCAATGGTATTGGTTCACTACTAGATGGAAACGGTAGAATTATCAATAAGAATACAGAAAAGGCAGAGGTGTTCAATAAAGATTTCTGTACTGTATGTGGGGAAAAACATAGTCTCATAATTTGGTGATAATACTCTTTCCTCTCGACTCATATCTCTGGACGATGTTAAAGAGAAGCTACTAAATGTAGTCATTTTTAAATAATCAGGTCCAGATAACTTGCATCCAAGATTTTTTAAAGAGTTGTCTGAGGAGCTTGCTGGACCATTAATTTTGATTTTCAATACGTCTTGGAGCACTGGGGAAGTTCCAAAAGACTGGAAGAAAGCTAATGTTATGCCAATTTTTTTAAATGGTAAATGAGATGACCTGGATAATATAGGTCTGTCAACCTGACATCGGTCCCAGGAATGATAATGGAGCCGCTGATATGGGATTCAATTAATAAAGAATTAAAGGAGGATAATATAATTAACACGACTCAACCTGTATTCATGGGAAATTGATCCTGTCACACTAACCTGATATCTTTTTTATGAGGTTACAAATTTGGTTGATAAATGCTGTAATGTACTTCTGTAAGGCATTTGACATAGTACTGCACATTTTGATTAAAAAACTAAGATGATATCAAATTAACATGGCACACAGCCTGGGACCGCTGTGCCCCCTTAATTTACTAATCTTGATTGTCTCTCACAATGCCTTACTGGTGATAAGCAGCAAACCCCTGCAAGTGCTGTTACCTCTCAGGACAACCACGTGTGGTGCCCCACACCCAGCCAGATGGCTGGATAGCTCCCAGAGCCACTCACAAATGACACAGAGAAAGGCACCAGTCACATCCCCCAAGCTCCCATCTTATACCACCGGAATGTACCCTCTAGCACTGCTCAAGCCCCTTTCGTGAGCAATGCAAGTTTATTAATTGGTTCACCACTTCATCAATGGAAAGTGGACATACACTAGCCTTTGTAGCCTGAGTAGATTTACCAAGCACTTCAGTCAAACTCACTGGTAACGATAAACACTAGAATATGTTTATTGATTACAAAAAATGGATTTTAAGTGATTATAAGTGATAGGCCAAAAGTCAGAGTAGTTACCAAAAGAAAATAAAAGATAAACACGCAGTCTAAATTCTCAACCTTATTATACTAGGCAATATCTGGACTAAGCAGTTTTTCCTAACCCCAGTCAAAACTGCAGGTTGGTTACAGTCTTTCATATGCATGCTCTGTCTGTTAGCTTGGTGACCAGTCTCCTCAGCTCCAGCATTCTTGTTGCTTTCACTGAAAGTGGGGGAAGAGCCAGGACAAACCATGAGGCCTCTATCATCTATTGAATATCCTCATTCCATGTACTTGCAGAGCACAAGTCCAGGCATGCCCAGTGGGCATTACTGCGTCATCAGGCAAGGTTGAGCAATTCCCGTTGTGGCCTTGTGCAAGTGAGTCACTGAATTGTAACTTCCTTGCTAGACAATGGCTGTTGATGGTTGTTTGACACCCACCCAGGCATTGGTTACCTCCCTTGTTGTTGTCTTTGGGGGCCTAGTATCTGGGAAGATTCCACAACTCACAGCATATTTTAGTGACAACCATACAACATAAGCAGGGGAGGGATAGCTCAGTGGTTTGAGCATTGGCCTGCTAAACCCAGGGTTGTGAGCCCTCTCCTTGAGAGGGTCATTTAAGGATCTGGGGCAAAATAATGTCAGAGACAGTACTTGGTCCTGCTGTGAAGGCAGTGAACTGGACTCAATGACCTGTCAAGGTCCCTTCCAGTTCTACATTTCTATGACGGTTGCATAGCTTCATATGCACTAATGAATCTTACAGCTGTCAAGCAATTAAAAAAATAATTGTGATTAATTGCACTGTTAAACAATAGAATACCATTTATTTCAATATTTTTGGATGTTTTCTACATTTTCAAATATATTGATTTCAACTACAACACAGAATACAAAGCATACAGTGCTCATTTTATATTTATTTCCAATTACAAATATTTGCACTGTAAAAAAAAATAGTATTTTTCAATTCACTTAATACAAGTACTGTAATGCAAACTTACAAACATAGAATTATGTAGAAAAAAATAACTCCATTCAAAAATAAAACAATGTAAAACTTTAGCGCCTACAAGTCCACACAGTCCTATTTCTTGTTCAGCCAATCGCTCAAACAAGTTTGTTTACATTTGCAGGAGATAATGCTGCCCGCTTCTTGTTCACAATGTCACCTGAAAGTGAGAACAGGCATTAGCATGGCCCTGTTTTAGCCATCATCAGAAGATATTTACATGCCAGATGCGCTAAAGATTCATATATCCCTTCATGCTTCAACCACCATTCCAGAGGACATGCATCCATGCTGATGACGGGTTCTGCTCAATCACAATCCAAAGCAGCGTGGACTGACGCATGTTTATTTTCATCATCTGAGTCAGATGCCACCAGCAGAAGGTTGATTTTCTTTTTTGGTGGTTTGGGTTCTGTAGTTTCCGCATTGGAGTGTTGCTTTTTTAAGACTTCTGAAAGTATGCTTCACACCCTGTCCGTCTCAGATTTTGGAAGGTACTTCAGATTCTTAAACCTTGGGTCGAGTGCCATAGCTATCTTTAGAAATCTCACATTGGTACCTTCTTTGCATTTTGTCAAATCTGCAGCAAAAGTGTTCTTAAAAGGAACAATATGTGCTGGGTCATCATCTGAGATTACTATAACAATAAATATATGGAAGAATGCGGGTAAAACAGAGCACGAGACATACAATTCTCCCCCAAGGAGTTCAATCACAAATTTAATTAATGCATTATTTTTTTTAATGAGCATCATCAACATGGAAGCATGTTCTCTGGAATGGTGGCCGAAGCATGAAGGGGCATATGAATGTTTAGCAAATCTGGCACATAAATACCTTGCAATGCCGGCTACAACAGTGCCGTGCAAATGCCTGTTCTCACTTTCAGGTGCAATTGTAAATAAGAAGTAGGCAGCATTATCTTCCTTGTTTGTCTTAGTGACTGGCTGAACAAGAAGTAGGCCTGAGTGGACTTGTAGGCTCTAAAGTTTTGTATTGTTTTGTTTTTGAGTGCAGTTATGTAAAAAAAAAAAAAAAAACCAAATCTACATTTGTAAGTTTCATTTTCACAATAAAGAGATTGTACTTCAGTACTTGTATGAGGTAAATTGATAAATACTTTTCTTTTGTTTATCATTTTTACAGTGCAAATATTTGTAATAAAAATATAAAGTGAGCATTGTACACTGTGTATTCTGTGTTGTAACTGAAATCAATATATTTGAAAATGTAGAAAAACATCCAAAAATATTTAATACATTTCAATTGGTATTCTATTGTTTAACAGTGTGATTAAAACTGCGATTAATTTTTTTAAAATCATGATTAATGTTTGAGTTAATCGCGTGAGTTATCTGCAATTAATCAACAGCCTTACTAACGATACACATTTAGATAGAACATTGGCTTTCAGCAGATCATATCCTTTCCCAGGATATCTCACATGGCATTCTTTATATGAAATACCACGATTATATACAAATGATTAATATGGGGGTTACAGGGCACTCCCCCAAAGTATAGTGTGTCACAAACTGACAGCTCTCAAAATGTTACTGTAAATGAGGAATCATCAAGTGGTGTTTCCAGTGGAGTCCTTCAGTGATTGGTTTGTAGCCTATACTATTTAACATTTTGATCAATGACCTGGAAGAAAACATTTTTGTACACTGAATAAGGCAGGGTAACCTTGAATTAGCTATGCATATGCAATGCAGCTCTCTTTCACTTAGAGCTAGAGCTGGGAGAATTTTTTTTTAAATGTGGTTCAGCTCAGCTGTATTCTCTCCCTTTAGTGTTTGTAAATTCAAAAAGCTTTGAAAGTGGCCTTCAAAGTTTGCTCAGATATGCACTTATGGGATCACGCACATGTATTTGCAGCATCAGTGTGGAGAGCAGAGGGGCCCCTTATGACCCTTTGCAACAGGCTGTTCTGATCTTCACTGGCAAGGGTGCTTGGTTGAGAGGAGTTTGGATGCTGGAGCTATGGTAGTATTGCTTCCTGTCTGTGTCTGGAAGCTAATGTGACCACTTCCTTCTGCATCAGTATACGGAATGTCCATCTTGTTCATTGTGCATGTGCTCATGGACCTCACCAGTAATTGCAGCTTACAAATAGCAATAAGCCATTTCTTCATATACCTTTGAAAGAAGAGGAGCAGATTTTTGTAGATGGGAGCATACAGGTCTGGAAGCAGGGGGGCCAGGAAAGGCATGGGTTATATTTTTAATATTTATATGCATATAAAACATTAAGGCTAGAACTTTCAAATGAGAAGGGAGAGCTACTTGGGCAAGAGCTCTCTTAGGTGGTTCACCTGCCCTATGCTGCTCCGCCTGGGCTCTCCTCACAATCCCTAGAAGCAGGTGAGGGGAATGTTCCTCTACACACACCCAGGGACTATATCACCCTAGAGATGGGAGAAGCAAGAAGGGATGCTTGGCATGTTGGTGGGGATGTCATGGGCAGCTAATGAGAAGGGTGCCTGCACTCAAGGAGATGCTGCATTGGGGGTAGGTGCCAGGCAAGGTGTGCGTGTGCCTGGGTGAGATGGGTGTCTGGTTTGGGGATGGGTTCCAGGGGCAACATTAATTGGTTTATTTGATGTTTCAGGGGCTAGATTAAGGCATATATAGGCTCATGGTTAGGGCCATAGGTCCTGGAGTCATGTGATTTCTTCAGATTCTAAATGTTCATTTTTAAAAAAGGGCATTTCCAGCCTATGCAGTTGTATAGAAAAACATTAAAAAGTGGCACAATTATAACTGAACAAGACAGAGCTGCCTGCCTGAGTATGGAGACAGTCTGAAACACTAGCTCTGCGAGGGGAACTGCCCCCATGCACCACCATGGGAGGTGTAAGCGTGCACAGACTCACCCAGCAGTGCCTCCTGCTGGTTGTCCTCGGGAATTAGCATCCAGCCTCCAGAGCACCCTCTTCAGGCCAGTGTCTTGCCACCACTGCTGGCCCCCAGGTCCCTCCCAGGACCCCAGTGCCTCTTTAACTGGGTGTCACCCCCTGGCAGTATCCCCACAGTTCTGGGTCTCCCCCTCCCAGGGGAACCCCCACCCCCTATCCCCACTTCACCTCAATCTTGGCTATTGCCCAGTCTCTATCTAGCCCCCATTCCTTGGGGCAGACTGCAGTATAAGCCACTCATCACAGGCAAAGGGATTCAGACCTGCTGCCTCTGCCTACCCCTGGGCTACCCCATTGCAACCCTGCACCTATTTGGCCTATAGTCAGGCCTGCAGCCTGGGGCATCCCAGGCCAGAGCTCCCAGCTCCCCTGGCCCTTCCCCAGCCCTGCTCCCAATCTAGATGTCTTGCTTAAGTCCCTACAGCTAGGCCCTTCTCCCTCTACAAGCAGAGGGAGGCTTACTGGGCTTCTGGCTCACAGCCTCTCATAGGGGCCAGCTGGGCCTGATTGGGGCATGACCCCAGCTGAGCCTACTTTCCCCCAATCAGCCCAGGCTTCTTGCCCCAGCTACAGCCCTCTCCTGGGCTGTTTCAAGTCTTGCAGGGCAGGAGCGGGTAACCAGCCTGCTACAGAGGTTAACACCTAGATTCTCTGCTCGGGGGGGGGGCTTGTCAAGTCCTCTCCAGCAAGGGGTTTAGTATGTGGCAGGAGAGAGTGCAGTGGGCCTTGTCCCCCACCCCAGCAGTTACACCCTGGCTGATGGGGTAAGTACTAGGGAGCCCCTGCTGTCACCCCTTCCTCTCTGGAAAAGGAGAGGAGACCCCTGTTGCCTCCCCTCTGTGCCAAAGGGGAGGAAGTGACCCTGCTGCCACTACTGGGGCAGAAGGAACCCAATGCCACTGCACTGCCTCTGGGAGGAGAGGGGAACCAGTGCTTCCACCTTTCAAGTGAGGAAGGATGCAGAACAGAGCCATGTTGTGCCTATGGACCCACATGACCTTAGCCTGGCATTAATTGGTGTCAGAGGTCAGACAACTGGTGAAAGAGATCTCCAGGCCAGATGGGCTACAACATGTAGGTGGGAGTCATGGCTTGGGGCACCAGAGTACTTTGGTCTTGGGAGTACTTGAGCTAATCAGTACAGGATACATTTTTCAAGCCTTGTGGTCCTTGTCCTTCTGACAAAAAGGGTTGATTTGCTGTCCTGTTCCCTCACCTCCTTCACTTCAGCTTCTGACACCACCACCCACACATGGCATCCTACTCCATCACCTCCCTCCAACCCCCTTCAAGTCATGGGCCTCTTCCACCCCTTGACTGCAGCAAATGGACTTTTTCTAACTGGTCATCCTGCAGGTCTATGTCAGTTCCTCTCCACATCCCGTCCTTCTTTAGCGTCTCCAGTCTCCCGACTCCAGGCCACCTTTCCTACCTGCATTATCCTCCACAGACTCACCCTGGCCCAGGCAGCTGGGAAGCAAGAGATTTGGCAGCTTTGCTTTGTTAGATATGGGGCAAGCAGGTAGGGTGACCAGATGTCCTGATATTTTGCACTCCGGCTTTTTTTTTTTTGCTTCCGCGGCGCACACCCCCACCCCCATGTGTCCCGATATTTTGTTCTTGTCATCTGGTCACCCTACAAGCAGGTGGCAGAGGAAGTCCTCAGATGATGGGTCACATGGGTGATACAATGAGAGATGCAGGAGTTAAAGTTGCAGCATTTTTAAAGGTGACAGGATGGACACATATGTATTAAAACTCAGTGGAGGTATTTTGGTTGGCTAACTCCCAGTACTAAAAGAAAGGGGAAGGGTCAATGGGAAATCAGTCCCCAGGAACAATGGGGAGAGGCCTATGCTCTAGGTCAGCCTGATTGACAGGGCCGGTAGACTAATCAGGGAGTCAGGAAACCGGGGGGGTCCTGTCCTCGGCATGAGCTGGAATTGCCTGGCTCAGTGAGAGTGGGGCTGAGCTGGGGAGCAGAGCTGTGCCAGCCAGAGGAACCAGAAAGGCAGCCCAGGAAGCAGTTCAGTGCTGGGAGCAGAGTCACAGAAGCAGCCCACAGAGCAGACCTGTGCTGGGAGGAGAGCTGTGGCAACCAGAGCCAGGGGGGCCAATGAAGCAGCCCAGGGAGCTGGAGGCAGAGCAGCAGCAGTGCTGAGGCCGAGTGGAGCTGGGGCTGGAGCAGTCCGGAGCCGGGTGTGGTGAGCAGCTGGGGAGAGCAAGGGGGACCCTGGGCAGCAGGCCCAGCACAGGGAGATGCCCCCCACCAAGACGCCTTGCACGCCAGGCTTGCAGGGGGATGGTAACCCCAACGGGGTGGGGGCTGACACTGGGAAGAAGGGTCCCGCCATCTAAAGCCTGAGGGCGTGTGGCCACCACCAGAGCAAGTGTCTGACCCACAGCATCCCTGCAGCACAACCAGAGCCTGAGAAGGAGGCCTGGGGCTTGTGAGGAACAGACTGAACTTCCCTTACATTCCACAGACGCTGGTTGTGATGTCCCCGTGCCACAGAGTGGGGTGATGTGTTTTCCTTTAACCTCTCCCCTTTTTCTTAATTGGTTGCTGTTTAATAAACTGTATTTGCTTTGAACTGTATGTAATGATCAGTGGGTCAGGGAAGCATCCAGTGCAGAGAGAGCACCCCGGAGTGAGGACACCCTAGCCCCTGCCCTAAGTGACGACGACAAGGTTGGGGGTCGAGCCCCACAGGAATCCTGGGCCCAGCCTTGTTGGGGCTATGAGAACTCTGCCACACAGGAGAGTGGAGGGGAAGCCCTTGAGGTCAGGCAGGCCTCTGGGTAAAGGAAGTGGGAGCGAGGACTCAGATCCTTTCACTAGCCCATTTCACCGGGGTAGTGTATAAGCCAGGAAAGTTTCCCGTAAAAGCAGGACCATTCCCCCGCTTACACATAGGCCAAGATTTTCAGAAGTGCTCAGCATGGTGGGAATTGAGCTCTTTTGAAAATCTGGTTATAAGCATCACATGGAAGCTGAGCCTTTTTGAAAACCCGGCCTATCTCAGGGTAACTGGACACTCAGTTTTACCTGGGCTGGTTTTCTGCCATGATTTCAAAATTCCTTATTGATAGTGTGGTGGTTTTGAAAATGCAAGATACCATTTGTCCATGTAGCCTGCATGAGTCTATCACAGGGTTGCTGATGGCCATAGCCCAGTCTGGGCAATGGGGCACAAGACAAATCACAGCACACCTCCCACAGCACGCAAGGACTGTACTCACAGGCAACCATAGTCACAGACAACTGCTGTTTGGCCATAGGCAAAGGTGTCTCAGGACAATGGGTTTGAGGCTGCAGATGGCACAGGGACACCGCCTTTTACAGGCTTGGCATGTGCAGAGAAATTAAACTTATTTCACTAGTTCTCTTTCTAAATCAATGTAGTCAAATCAATGCAGCAGCCCCTTTGTGTGAACACTCTTAAATCATTTTAAAAGTGACTAATACTGATGTAGTTTAACTCAATATCAAATGCACATAAAAGAGCATGGCTAATGCATCAGCTTGGGAATCAGGGGAGGAACAGGGGATTACCACTGGGTGGTGGAAAATTATGGCAAGGTACATGTCCTTCCTTAAGGCTATCTTACATGGGAGTCTGCCTCTTCACTGAGGTTTCTCTCCTGTGCGTGTCAGAGCTCCAAAGAGCTAAAGATGCACCTTTAGAGAGGCCAAACCACCCTGTGCACTCCAGACTGAGTATGTGTGTATCTGTCTGCTTCATCAGTAATCACTTTCCTAACTGAACCTTTTAAACTGTTGTCTTCTTCCCCCATTTTTAAAAAAAGTGGCGGTTTTGTATTCTCCCTGCACTTTGTGTGGCTGCCGGGAGAAGTGGGGTGTAGTGGGGGAGGAAGGCCTGAACTTTTCCTTCGTCATGTGCTCTCAAGCCAGCCTGACATGCAAGTGGTCAATTGCAGGCAGAAGGGTGTTAGCTTGCTTCCTGCAAAGTTAGGGTCTTAGCCATGGCTATCTCAGAGGAAACTTACTCTGTGTATGGGAGGTCCTCTGGGCTCTAAAAAATCTAACAACATCACTCACCATATTAACCAGACACCACTGGCTGACTCCCCACCTCAATCTCCCTTAGCATAGAGAGCCCTTGGGCCCTGCTAGCAATTATTATTATTAGTGAATGCAAAAGTGGTACCATAAAGATGTAAAAAGTTCAGAATACAAAATATAAAGTAGAGAGAGAAACCAGAGATGCATGAATCAAAAAAAGAAAAATGTCCGCGGTGTCCAAAGCTGGGCATCACGTGCTTTTGTCATTCAGTAGCCTTGGGGTCAGCAGCTGGACTGGACTGGACACCAGCACAGGAGGAGTGGCCATTTCAGTAGGTGTGCCTTGTATGGCCGGAGGAGCCAGCAAACCCTCACTGCCAAGCACAGCTGATCAGGTTAGGGTGACCAGACAGCAAATGTAAAAAATCAGGACGAGGGGTGGGGGGTAATAGGAGCCTATATAAGAAAAAGACCCAAAAGTCAGGACTGTCCCTATAAAATCGGGACATCTGGTCACCCTAGATCAGGCTACTGACAATTCTGGTTGTAATTCATCACATATTGCTCTAGCTAGTTTCTACAGTTCCAGAAGTGGTTAATGAACTACTTAGGGTCCTATAAGTATTTGATTTGATTAGACATTATCCCACCTAGAGGAATTCTCCCAGTTGCCTATTGTTTGCATCTAGCACACTCACTGTTTGTTTGTTTTTTTTTAAGGCAGACAGTTTTTCCTTTGTGTTAATTTGACTCCATTGTCATCATGGTCATTATAAATAGCTCCTAATGACAAGCAGAAATTATTGTTGTGCAGGCTCTAAGTGAAGCCTCCCGCGCATAAGGGGCTGTTGCAGTGATGCTGTTATTCAAATGGGCAGAGATTTCTGATCGTTTTTAATGCAATTCATAGTTCTCTGAATTGGGCAATTCTGATATAATGACTCATTTTAACAATTTTGGGATGAATTTATTCTTCATAAAAGTGAAGGACTAACACAGCTGAATGAGAGCCTGACATCACTCAGGCAGTCATTCGTTACACTAGCTTTTACCACACTGCTCTGCCAATCCTGACCTACCCTGTCCTGCTAGTCCAGCCCTACACCCATAGCAATCCAGCCAGTGTACCACACTAATGACCTGCAGAATAGTACCTTTTACTATTCCAGTCCTTTGCGTCTCTGCCCACAAAACATTGAGGAATCCATCTTTGTACTGTACAATAACATTCTCAAAAAGATAGAGAGCATAACACCACGTTATTGACCTTTCTGCCCCTTGAGCCTGAATTTCACACACATTTATCCTAAATCCTGCTTTTTTTTAAAGAGTCCACTCCAACAGCAAGAATGCCCTCCAAACTAGCATCTAGGCAGGCAGCGGAACAAGAGCATAAATTCCGATGCACTGCTTCATTGCAGATAGAGCGTCAAGTTCCCTTTTGCCAAACATGACATGACAAATGCGACAGAAGATGGAAAACAGAAAGATGCAGAAGCCCAAAGAGCATCTAGAAAATATCCTATAAATAAGGCTACGTTTTAGTCATGGGTATTTTTAGTAAAAATCATGGATGGGTCACGGGCAGTAAACAAAAATTCATGGCCCGTGACCTGTCCATGACTTGTACTATATACCCCTGACTAAATCTTGGGGAGGGGGTGGCCCGGGGGGTGCTGCAGGTGCTCAGGCGGCAACCTGGGGACCCCCACTGGTGCTGGGTTGGCGGGGCTGGTAGGCTGCCTACCCGGCTCTGCACCTCCCCAGAAGCAGCGACCTCCCTCAGCTCCTAGGCAGAGGCAGAGGTGCGGCCATGCAGCTCTGCACACTGCATCCTCCCTGAGTGCCAGCTCCTCAGTTCCCATTGGCCAGGAACCGTGGCCAATGGGAGCTGCGGGGGTGGTGCCTATAGGCGGAGGCAGTGCGCAGAGCCCCCGGGACGCACTCCCCATAGGAGCCACGGGATGTTGCTGCTTCCGAGGAACCCCCTGAGGTAAGTGCCGCTCAGACCCCTCACCCTCTCTCACAGGACAACCTCCAGCCCTGAGCCCCACACACAAACTCCTGCTGCTGCTGGGGGAAGGAGGTGGTGACCCGAAATTGCCCCAGCAGCAGACGGTGCGGCGGGCCGCTGCAAAAGTCATGGAGGTCACAGAAAGCCATTAAATCTGTGACTTCCGTCACCTCTGTGACAAACTCAGCATTACGTATAAGACACTGTAATTCATAGATTCATAGATTCTGGGGCCAGAAAGAACCACTGTAATCATCCAGTCTGCCCTCCTGCGTAACACAGGCCACAGAATGTCCCTGAAATAATTCCTGTTTGAACTACGGCAGATCTTTTAGAAAAACATCTAATCTTGATTTTAAAATTGCCAGAGATGGACAATCCACCACAACCTCTGGTAAACTATCCCTATGCAATCTCCCTGGGCCTCTCTGTTTGGCCCAAACTTCCCAGGCTGGTTGGCTCAGGGCCCTCTTCTCCTCAGCTTCTCCCCCACCTTTCTGGTTTAACATGATTCCCCCCAACACACAATTTTGCTCAGGACTCACTTTCAAATTAGGGTGTCTCTCTACTGGATTCAGCCTCACAACATTATCTCCATGTTACCCCTTCCGTACCCTTCCATGGTACCTGCTGGGTCATTTCCAATGCTGGGATTAAGCAACAGGATCCAGCTGTAACAGCCTCCCTACAACATCAGGTCCTGGAAACTGACAGTTCTCTGCTTGTATGGGGCTCAAACAGGAAGGAGACAGGTGGAGGGAGAGTCCCAGTCACTTTGCTGCAGGGAGCAAGGTGCTCTGAAAGCCAGGATGAAGAGTAACAATCTCTTACTCTCTGCCTCCCCATTCCCCAAGCAGAGAACCCTGCACAATGCTGTTCTGTTTGCACTAAGCACTTTAGGGATCACTAGGTAGTGCACTCCCAAGTGGCACTGTCAAGACATTAGTGCATTAGTGATGTTAGGTCACCTTGTTTTAAGAGCCAGGCAGCAATACTGCATCCCAGTCATCAGATAAGTAGAGATTCCCATCAAAAACACACATATTTCCCATCCCTATGGACACCCCCCCCCCAATACATGCACACACAAACACCCTCCACTACACCCAAACAATCCTCAGTCTCCATACATCTAAACACCCACCTCCCATATGCTCACACACCACTAATCTTCCCCTCCAACACAAACACTAAAAACCTCCACTCACACACAACCTTCCCTCCCTGCCCACCTTCCCCCATACACACACACACACACAATCTCCTCTCCCCTCCACATAAACACACTCATTCTTGTCTCCCTGAACAGCCTCTCCCACACACATCCAACACCAATCCATACGCATGCACATACACACGCCTCTGCTTCACTTCAGACACAACCCCCTCCATGTACACTTTCCTGCCCCCATAAAGCCTCATTCCTACACAACAAAGCCTCCTGCCCCCCACTCAACACACTGACTTCTGCTTTACCCCACCACAACCCCACTCCACATACCACTCTCCTCCCCTTCCCCCCCAATTCTCAGCCATCACCTATATATATATATATAATCCCCTTCTCACCATCCTTACACACACACACCAAATCCCCATCCCCTCACACCCACTTTCCCATCTGCATTCTCACACACAGCCCCTCTCCCCCACCCTTCACAATCCTTCCTCTGCATCAACACATGCAGACAAAAAAAAATTTCCTAGCACAAGCCTTTGCCCAGTGCACACGTACCTTCCCCGCACACCTGCAGAGCCCTCCTCTGTACACACACAAAGATCCCCTTCTGTACATACACACACAGTGCCCCCCTGTACACATACAGAGACACGCACAGACACAGTCTGTCCTGTGCGCACACAAACATACAGCCCCCTTGTATACACACACAGACACCACAGACACACACACACAGCCCCCTTGTGCACACACACATACCCTGTACACACACACACAAACACACCCAGCCTGTCCTGTACACACACACACACACAGATCCCCTGATGTACATACATACACATACACAGCCCCCCTGTACACACACACACACAAACGGCCCCTCTGTGCACACACACACACCCTGTATACACACACGCAGCCCCCCTGTACACACACACACACACACAGCCCCCCGGTACACACACAACCCCCTCTTTATATCTACACACACAGCCATACACACACACACACACACACACACAGCCCCCTATGTACAGCCACACAGCCACACACACAGCGGCCTGTACACACACACACACACACACTCAGCCCCTCTGTACACACACAAACCCCCTGTATACACACACACAGCCCCCCTGTACACACACACACACAGCCCCCCGTGCACACACAACCCCCTCTTTATATCTACACACACAGCCCCCTATGTACAGCCACACAGCCACACACATAGTGGCCTGTACACGCGCACACACACACACACACACACACACTCACACTCAGCCCCTCTGTACACACACAACCCCCCTGTACACACACACACAGCCCCCCCGTGCAAACACAACCCCCTCTTTACATCTACACACACAGCCATACACACACACACACACAGCGGCCTGTACACACACAACCCTACCTCCGACACAATGGCTCTGCGCAGGGCGAGGAGGGGGGTGCTTTCAGTACCACGTTTGCGCGTTGGTTTGCCGGCCTGGGGGGTCCCGTTTAGCCCCGGGGACCCGGCAGGCGCTCGCCAGACAATGGGGACGGGTCAGGGGCTGCTTCTCGGAAAGCGGAGTCGGGCCCCCAGCATCCGCACGATCAATTCGGCCCCCGGCGCCGCCGCTCGAAGGACAGAGACAAGCACGCACCTGAGGTGTGGTCCGGGGGTTAGCAAAGAGCAGCCGGGGAAACGCAAGGTCCCTGGCTCAGCTCAGCATCCCTGGGAGCTGAAGAACATGTAACGGAATCAGCGAGCCGCTGCCAGCCTGGAGATAGGGCTGTTCCCAGCCGTCTGCCTCCCCTCTGCAGAGAGCCGTGTGCGCTCAGCCCTTCCTCATCAATATGCATTAGCTTCAAGACACTGACAACAGCACAGCAGTCTCTGCTTCAGATTGGAGGCCTGCTCCGAGCACACGCTGACAAGCCCTGCTCGCGAGGGACAAGGCCCACTCCTGTTCCACACCTCTGAGAGCAGTGAGCCCTCGGGAAGGAGGGAGGATTTTCTTCCCTAAATTCAAAGCCGCAGAGATGGTGCAGACACACAGCAGGTCCGGGGCTCATTTGACAAAAGCATCGTTGTCTGGTGGGAGAATCCCACCAAAAATGGAAGATTCTTTCCAAAAGACAGCATAGGAGAAATGAAAGACAGCATCTCCATTTACCTAGGGAGGTGGTGGAATCTCCTTCCTTAGAGGTTTTTAAGGTCAGGCTTGACAAAGCCCTGGCTGGGATGATTTAGTTGGGGATTGGTCCTGATTTGAGCAGGGGATTGGACTAGATGACCTCCTGAGGTCCCTTCCAACCCTGGTATTCTATGATTTGGGAACTGAGGGAATGTTTTATTCAGACTCACAGAAGGAAACCTTTCTATACAGGCACCCTCCAGAAAAAGATTAGGGGAAAGATATCAAACCCTTCTGCTTTCTGCATGTCCAGACAAACTGTTTTGAGCCAGTCATTTACTTCAGTGAGTCAGCAGGAGAAAGTCCATCCTAACCTGCAAGCTGTTACCCCAAAATCTCTGTGTTAGAATAATAAGGAGGTGACATATAAATAACACGGTTAACTCCTATGAGCATCTATCAACTGGGAGAGTTAGAAATCTGTGTGCCTCCCACCCGTGTTGCATTAAAATAAAGGATAGAGAGAATATAACCTTAAACAGAAAGAAGATTTATTAAGGGATAGTTACAACTGGGGGAAAATCCCTAACGGGATCACTACAATACCCAAGAATAGATTCCAGCAAGGAGCATAAAGCGCAGACCCTTAAACTGTCCCTTGGTTAAACTACTAAGTGCCAGAAAAACAATTACTGTCCTCTTTCACTGCATAGCTTCACGGGCAACTGATGGATCTCTGGAACATTGGAGGATCTGATTCTCTACAGCCGAAGCAGGAGATCCACAGATCTGAGCTGATGGCAAAGTCTTCACTGGATCCTTTGGTGGAATACAGGAATCAGATATCAGGTAAGTATCAAAGTCCTTGGCAGGTGTTAATGACCGAAGTCTTGATCCGACGTCGCGCAAAGAAACGGACGTAGCTGCCTCGATGGACAGCACCAGCACCACTTCCATATATGCTCTCTGTGGTGCGAATTCCTGAGGCACGCTCTGGCAGACACTGCCCCCAACCGGTTCCAGCCAGTTCTCAGTCCCTCAAGTCCTGGTGGGAAACAGAGTTTTTGGCAGGAAAATGCCAATGAAGAAAGGATACCAAGATGTAGTTCAATCCTTTCCTACCACATGCATCGTCTTGAATTCTTAGACTCCATTTTGAATTGCAGCAACATTTATTATAACACATAAGAAAAGTATAACCATACACCAATAACGCCTTACATATCCCCTCCTTGACAGATGTGACCACCTTTAATAAACATCTGACATTATTGTTACATCCAGACCATTGACCATCGACCCCATAATGTGGTTATGCATGTGGACACATTACAAAAGGCATTGCCGTAGATTCTTTTTACACACATACACAGATATAATTATTAGATATACAATCATAACCAGCTGTATGAGCAGTATTACTACAATTGGATGGAGCATGATTTCCCAAGCCTTCCTGTATTCACCCAATCTAGCTTTAAAAAGATCTTCCCACCAATAAGACAATTTGGTTTCAGCACCAATTCTTTTCAATACCTTTTTGATTTGCCCCACAGAATGATGTACAGTGAGTAAGATGTGAGTTTCTTGAGCTGCATTCGGTGATAAACCATATCCTTATGGTGCATTAGACGCTTTAATGCTTGGAGGTCTGCTCCTATATGAGTAGGTGGAAGATGGTCATAGATAGCGTAAGATGCTATTATATTCTGCACCTCTACGTCTGACAGGGTAATATTTATATCACAGCCCATCAGAGAAACGACTGCACACAAACATATTATCTCCTGCATCGTGTTCAATGTGCTAAAAATCATTGATTAACAAATTTTTACACAAAGTTCTTACACACAGACAGTGACTATCAATAACCACTATAGCCGCATTTTGAAAATACATAGTATGGTGAAGCTGGTAATTACATTTTCCTTCATGGGAATTTAAATATATATGAGTCTCCTCCCATACTCCAGTGGTACAGGTAAAACCCAATTTGTCTTGCTTCACACAGGCTTGTAAATTTAAAGAATATTGCTCTCCTCTTACATGCACCCATTTGGTATTTTCCATAGGCATCATTAGGGAATTGTTTACAAACATTCCCAAAGGAATCAGGTGGTGAATCCTTTCTTCTATGGCATCCAGGGCTGTCCCTAGCTATTTTAGTGCCCTACGCAGCCCCCCCATGGGGGGAGGGGTGACCCCAGGCCTCCGTGGATGGGGGGGGCTGGCCCCAGGCCTCTGCAGGGGGCAGGACCAGGCTTGGGGGGCAGAAAACTGCCCCTCAGCACGAGCCAGCGAAGCAGAGCAGGTTGGGGCCAGGTTGCTCCACTTCCTGCTGCCCGGTGATTGCAGGGAGGGCCCGACCCCACACTCACGGGGCAGCGGGAAGTGGAGTGACCCAGACCCAGCCTGCTCCACTCTGCTCCTGTGGCTCCCTGGGGTCTTGGGGGCAGGGGGAACCGCCCCCCCAGCACGAGCCAGCGATGCGGCTGGGAGCCGGCAGCGCGGAGCAGGCTGGGGCCAGGTCGCTCCACTTCCTGCCGCCCGGTAAGTGAAGGGCAGGCCCAACCCCTGCTGCAGTCCTCAGGGGAAGGGGTGGAGTGGGGGCTGGGCTGGGACAGAGCAGGGGCAGGAAGAGGCGGGGCGGAGGCAGAGCAGGGGCAGGGGCTTTGGGGAAGGGGTGGAGTGGAGCTAGGGCAGAGCAGGGGTGGGGGCCATGGGGAAGAGGTGGAGCAGGAGCTGGAGCAGCACACAGCTGCGTAAGGCACCAGGAAATTTGGTGCCCCAAATTTCCTGGTGCCCTACGCTCTGCGTACTTTGCGTATGGGTAAGGACAGCCCTGATGGCATCCCTTAAAGTAAGTAGGTATGCAACGATAGTCTCATTACCCTGGTCACAGGTGAAATTCTCCATTTTCCACCATTGCCACTTTTCCTTTTAGAATTTGGTGGCATTAGACCAGATAATGTGTTTAATTTCCTGCGGCATTATACCATTATAACCATCCCTGAGTATAGCCTTTGCAATATTAAGAAGCAACTGTTGCGCTTGTGCTTCTGTTAGATTAGACTGTGGTATCTCTAGTGCTCCTATAATCTGGTCTTGTACTTCTAACCATGTTGGTAACGTGTTAGCAATATTAAAACCTAATTCACCCAAGTCATTCAACACTGCCGAGAGGGGGTTGGCTTGTGAGGAGATGTCGTGTCCCACTTCACCTATGCGTGACGCCAGGAACTGCTGATCTACGGTATTCTGCACTCCTAGTCCAGTTCCCACCCCTCCTAAGATCTTAGCATCTAGATCTCTCTTAACTCGGGGGGGAGGGAAAGTGGGGGGTTGTTGCAAGACATTACCTTGTACCCACACCATCCATCCCATTAACAAAGGTGTTACATATTGGGCACATTCTTTATGCATAGGGATTACAGAAACTTGAACCTTTAAAACCAGTTTTTTAATACAAAGTGAGGGTTTACATTAAACTGCAAGATACATCCCTTTTTACTATGAGTGGTCCCACGAAACTAATGTATGGCACGGGGCAACAAAAACCCTAAATGTCCTTTTTAATCCTTTTAATTCCCAGTATCACTTACAGAAACATTCAGTTTTAACCAAACAAAACTTTTGGGGTGTTCCTCCATTTAACAAAATTTTGATTTTACAACCTCCTCAGGTGCCTTATTACAATGAGCAATACGTTTCTGACATTTTAGTTCAATATGGTACATTTGACGACTAAGGAGAAGGACCTTTACATTTATTGAAGATACATTAGTGGGGGTAATACCCATTATGATGGATACATTAAATGGACCTGGAGCCACGCTGTTATTATATTTAACGATGGCATAAATACATTTTTAACCATCCCAATATTGTATACTGCTGGAACAACCCTTAAAACTTTGATCGTCCAGCATCCACTTACATTGCCCCATGACCTTAATAAATCTTATCTGCATCTGAGGACTGATAATAGGGTTGTGCTTCCTCTGGGCATCATGGATAGTGAAAGCTATGATAGACTTATTTCCTTCAATTTCCTCAAAGGATAGATAACTATATCCACCGAAAGTATATGCATAAACATTCACTAGACCTGACAATACATCCTCGTGACCCAATAATCGGGCTCTAGTGGTAATTTAGACGGAACAATACTATCATCTTCCTGTTCTTTTCGACTGAAACGTCCTCTTCCTACTCCAAATGAACCTGGTCTCCAAGGCCTCTTACTTTTATCCATTTGTGAGGAACTTGTTTGGTTATGGTAGTCTGCACATCAGGCATTTGAAACTTCTTTACTCCTATTTCTTCATCAGAATACCATTGTTTTGTCAGGCTTGTAGGCTGGGTATTGGTGGAGTTGTTATTCCTTTTTCTGGCTTCCTGTCTTTTTCCACATTGTTCTCTAGCTCCTCAGTCTCATGCTCAGATCAGCTTCTGTCAGGGTTCACACACACACACACACACACTGAACTCTGGGGTACAGATGTGGGGACCAGCATGAAAGACTCCCTAAGCTGGTATTCTACCAGCTTAGGTTAAAAACTTCCCCAAGGCACAAATTCCTTTCCTTGTCCTTGGATGGTATTGCTGCCACCACCAAGTGATTTACACAGAATTTCAGGGAAGGGTCACTTGGAATCCCTAACCCCACCCCCAAAAAAATATCCCCCCAAACTCCTTCTTCCCTTTCCTGGGGAGGCTTGAGAATAATATACCAACCAATTGGTTAGCAATGTGAGCACAGACCAGACCCTTTGTCTTAAGGACACTGAAAATCAATCAGGTTCTTAAAAGAAGAACTTATAAAGAAAAAAATAAAAGAATCACACCTGCAAAATCAGGATGGAAGGTAACTTTACAGGGTAATAAAAAGATTTAAAACACAGAGGATTCCCCTCTGGCTCAGCTTCACAGTTACAAAAACAGGAATAAAATGACATCTGTAGCATAGGAAAATTCACAAGCTAAAACAAAAGATAACCTAACACATTTCCTTGCCTTACTTACAATTTCTGTGATTTTAGATGGTATATTCCAGCTATATTTTCAGATGATGTTGTACTTGCTTGGCTTCTCTCTCCATCCGGAGAGGGAACAACAAAGAGAGAGCACAAACAAAACCTTCCCCTCCTCCCAGATTTGAAAGTATCTTCTTTCCTCATTGGTCCTTCTGGTCAGGTGCCAACTAGCTTATTTGACCTACTTAACCCCTTACAGGTAAGGCGATTCAGTACAGCTGCCAAGGAGGGATTTTATACTACCCGTCTCTCTATATTTATGACAGCTTCTGAGAATACAGGTACTTCCCACTTATGTGCCAACTCATGGTTCACTAGACAATACCAATGTTCATTTTTGTTAACCAGTAAAAAACGGTCACTCACCTTTGTAACTGTTGTTCTTTGAGATGTGTTGCTCATATCCATTCCAATTAGGTGTGCACGCACCGCGTGCATGATCGTCGGAGAATTTTTACCCTAGCAACACCTGGTGGGTTGGCTGTGGAGCTCCCTGGAGTGGCACCTTCGTGGCACTGGATATATACCCCAGCCGACCCAGCGCACCCTCAGTTCCTTCTTGCCAGCTACTCTGACAGTGGGGAAGGAGGGCAGGTTTGGAATGGATATGAGCAACACATCTCGAAGAACAACAGTTACAAAGGTGAGTAACCATTTTTTCTTCTTCAAGTGCTTGCTCATATCGATTCCAATTAGGTGACTCCCAAGCCTTACCTAAGCGGTGGGGTCGGAGTGAGACATCGCTGAGTGCAGAACCACTGAGCCAAATGCGGGCATCATCTCTAGACTGCTATACTAACGCATAGTGAGTGGCAAAGGTATGAACGGATGATCAAACCGCCGCTCTACCAATCTCATGGATTGGAACCTGTGCCAGGAAAGTGGTCGAGGAGGCTTGAGCCCTCATGGAGTGGGCAGTAAGGCGTGGCATCGGGACACTGGCCAAGTCGTAGCAAACAAGAATACAGAACGTGATCCAAGAGGAGATATGTTGCGAGGAGATCGGTAGGCCTTTCATCCGGTCAGCCACTGCAACGAAGAGTTGAGTCGTTTTCCTAAACGGCTTCGTACGCTCGATATAGAATGCGAGGGCCCTGCGCATGTTCAGAGAGTGCATACATTGATCTTGCCACGTAGCATGTGGCTTAGGATGGAAGACTGGGAGGAAGATATCCTGGTTCACATGAAAAGCTGATACCACCTTGGGGAGAAAGGTAGGATGGGGGCGAAGCTGCACCTTGTCTTTATGGAAGACTGTATATGGAGGTTCCAACGTGAGGGCTCTGATTTCAGAAACATGCCTCGCTGAAGTGATGGCTACAAGGAAGGCTGTCTTCCAAGATAGGTAAAGGAGTGAGCAGGTAGCCATTGGCTCGAATGGGGACCCCATGAGCCTGGAGAGGACCAGGTTAAGGTCCCACACTGGAACCGGTTGACGTAGTTGTGGGTATAGGCGATCTAAGCCCTTTAGGAATCTGACAACCATCGGGTTAGAGAAGACCGAGGAAGCATGTTCTCCTGGATGGAACGCCGAGATAGCTGCCAGGTGCACCCTGATAGATGATATTGCCAGGCCCTGCTGCTTTAGGGATAGGAGATAGTCCAGTATAAGTGGTATCAGCGCCTGCTTGCACCAACAGGAGAAGCGCTTCCATTTGGCTAAGTAGGTGGCCCATGTGGAGGGTTTCCTGCTGCCTAACAGAACCTGCTGCACGGATTGTGAGCAGAGTAACTCTGTCCGAGTTAGCCATGCAGCATCCACGCTGTAAGGTGGAGCGATTGCAGGTCGGGGTGACTGAGTCGTCCGTGGTCCTGGGAGATCAGGTCCGGCCACAGTGGGAGCGTGATCAGAGGCTCTACCGACAACTCCAGGAGTGTGGTGTACCAGTGCTGCCTTGGCCATGCTGGAGCGACCAGAATCATGCGTGCCTTGTCCCTGCGCAGCATGAGCAGGACCCACCAGCGGGAATGGAGGGAAGGTGTAGAACAGCTGGTCTTTCCACAGCAGTAGGAAGGCATCTGACAGGGAGCCCTGAGAGCGCCCTTGGAGAGAACAGAACACTTGGCACTTCCGATTGATGCACGAGGCGAATAGGTCGACCTGGGGAAACCCCCACCTCCGGAAGATGGAGTGGATGATATCTGGATGAATCGACCACTCGTGAGTTTGGAATGACCTGCTGAGACGGTCTGCCAGCGTGTTCTGGACTCCTGGGAGAAACGACACCATCAGATGTATCGAGTGGACTATGCAAAACTCCCACAGGCAAATGGCCTCTTGGCATGGGGGGACGATCAGGCTCCCCCTTGCTTGTTGATGTAGATCATGGCTGTGGTGTTGTCTGTGAGGACTGCCACACAACGGCCATGTAGGAGACTGCGAAACGCCTGACACGCTAAGCGTACTGCCATCAGTTCTTGTACATTGATGTGCAGAGTTAGTTCGCATGTGGTCAAAAGGCCCTGCGTCTGGTGTTCCCCGATATGGGCGCCCCAGCCCAGAGATGATGCGTCTGTGACAAGGTATAATGAAGGTTGTGGGGTGTGAAATGGTACCCCTTCGCACACCGACGTGTGGTTCAGCCACCAGCTGACGGAGGACAAGACGGATTCCGGAACCGTGACCACCATGTCCAGGCTGTCCCGACCCGGACGATACACTGGTGATACCCAGGCCTGAAGCGGGCGGAGCCGAAGTCTGGCATGCCTGGTTATGTAAGTGCATGACGCCATGTGCCCCAGGAGGCCGAGGCACATCCTTATCGTGGAAGTCGGGAAGCTTTGGAGGCTGCGGATGGTGTTTGCAATGGTCTGAAAACGAGTGTTTGGCAGGAGAGTGTGGGCAAGTCTGGAGTCTAAGACTGCCCCAATAAACTCTATTCTCTGGGTTGGTTCCAGAGTTGACTTCTCTCTGTTGACTAAGATGCCCAGCTTGCGGAAGGTGCACAGGGTGAGTTGGACGTGGGATTGCACGTCTTCTCTGGTGTGTCCCGAATGAGCCAGTCGTTGAGATACGGGAACACCTGTATCCGTTGTCGACGAAGGTAGGCTGCCACGACGGCCATACATTTGGTGAACACTCTCGGAGCCGTGGACAGCCCGAAGGGAAGGATGGCAAATTGGTAATGTTCGTGGTTTACCACAAAGCGAAGGAAGCACCTGTGTGGAGGGTAAATCGCTATGTCAAAATACGGGTCCTTCATGTCGAGGGCGGCATACCAGTCTCCAGGATCCAGGGAAGGGATAATGGTCCCCAATGAGACCATGCAGAACTTCAACTTTACCATGAATTTGTTGAGGCCACGCAGATCTAATATGGGTCGAAGTCCCCCCTTTGCCTTGGGGATTAGGAAATAGCGGAAGTAAAACCCCCTGCCCCTTAGCTCTGATGGAACCTCCTCGGTCGCTCCCATGGACAGGAGCGTAAAAACCTCCTGTATAAGGAGTTGCTCGTGAGAGGGGTTCCTGAAGAGGGACGGGGAGGGAGGATGGGGGGGAAAGAAAATTGGAGAGAATATCCCCTGGCCACAGTGCGAAGAACCCATCGGTCTGAAGTAATAAGGGACCACGCATGGTGGAAATGGGAGAGACGATCTCGAAATGGAGGGAAAGGATCCTGGGTGGTGACTAGTATGCCGTCTTCGGGCGCACCTTCAAAAATTTTTCCTGGGCCCTGACGATGGTTTAGGAGGGCCTTGGTTCTGACCAGGTTGGTGGCCGATGGATCTCCTTCTACCACCTCATCCATGTCTTCTGTAAAAGTCTTGCCTTGGACGAGGGGGAGGGTAGAACCTTTGAGGCTGCGATCTAAAGGGCCTGCGCTGGGTACCTGGGACATGCATCCCCAGGGAGCGTATGATGGTTCTGGAGTTTTTTAGGCTCTGTAACCAAGAGTCCGTTTTGTCTGAGAACAGGCCCTGCCCATCAAATGGTAGATCCTGCAAGGTCTGTTGCAGTTCTGGCGGTAAGCCAGACACCTGAAGCCAGAAGATGCGTTGATAGCTATGCCCGACGCCAGGGTCCTAGCAGCAGAGTCCGCTACATCAAGAGAGGCCTGTAAGGAGGTCCTAGCCACCTTTTTGCCCTCTTCCACTAAAGCCCCAAACTCATCCCTGGACTCTCAGGGAATCAACTCCTTAAATTTACCCATGGAGTTCCACAAGTTATAATTATAGTGGTTCAAGAGCGCCTGTTGGTTTGCGGCTCTGAGTTGTAGGCCACCCGCTGAGTAAATCTTGCGTCCAAACAAATGAAATGAATGGCGTCTTTAGATTTGGGCGCTGCAGCCTGTTGACCATGCTGTTCTCTTGCATTCACTGAGGACACCACCAGTGAACACGGCTGAGGGTGAGTATACAGGTATTCATACTCCTTAGAGGGAACAAAGTATTTCCTCTCCACCCCCCTGGCAGTAGGTGGGATAGAGGCAGGGGTCTGCCATATTGTCTTGGCGTTAGCCTGAATGGTGTGGATGATGGGCAAAGCTACCCAGGATGGGGCGTCAGCTGAAAGGATGCTCACCACCGGGTCCTCCAACTCCACTATCTCCTCTGCTTGGAAGTCCATGTTACGTGCCACCCTAAGTAAAAGGTCTTGATGAGCACGTAGGTCTATCGGGGGGGGGGGGGACCCGAGGTCGTTGTCCCCACCACTGCCTCATCTGGAGAAGATGAGAAAGATACTATAGGGGCTCATGGATCCTGTGGTGGGTCCAATTGCGAAGGGTCCTGATGTTCAGGATCAATTGGACCGGGATCCGGGGCCTGCGTAGGAGTGGGCGCAGATACCTTCATACCCCCCGGGGGGGATGACTGATGGTGGCCTCCAGTACTCAGGGCTCTGAATGGGCTGAGCAGGAGGCAACAGGTGGAACCCCTTGGGCTTGGTGGTACGCCCATGGGGTCCAGAAAAACCACTGCGCAGGCTCCTGGCTAGAGTCTTTGACCTCATCATCCCAGTGACCCAGATTGTCCGCTGCTTGGCGCGGTGCGGGGTAAGCTGAGCGGGAGGCACCGTCCGACTGGGAAGAGCGTGAGGCAGATCGTGAGGGCCAGGGCGGTGTGGAGCGTGCCTGCATTGACTCCGCTGGGAACGGTGCCGAGCGGTGTTGGCCCACAGGAGAGCAGTCTCTGTGTGGTGCCGGGGAGTGGTACCGGGATCGAGAATAATGCCGATGGTCATGCCGGTACTGAGATCCAGACCTGGATTGCGATGAAGACCATCTGCGGGAGCGGCTCCTCGAGCAGGAGCGGCGCTCTGACCGGTGCCGGGAGCGGCGTCGGGAGTCCGAACGGTACCAAGGTCCGGGGCGGTGCCACGAGGTGGAACGGTACTGGGAGGAAGATCTGGGCCGCGAGTACAACCGGTGCCATGATAGAGAACGGTGCCGGGACTGCGAGCGGCACCGGGACCTACTCCTAGATCAGGAGCGGTGCCGAGAGTCCACACTCGGAGATGGTGGACGTAATAGGGTTGGCTTGCCCTTAGACTGCACCGCACGGGTCAGATGCGTTACCGTAGCTGAGTCGGCGCCAGTTCTGTAAGGGCAATGAGGTCCCTCGCCGTCGCAAACGTCTCCGGCATCAATGGAGGACGGGGCTCAACCATGGTGCGGGTTGGGGAGCCAGTATGCGTCGGACTCAACAGCCCTTCTGCCAGTGCTGGAGTCAACGGTGCCAATATCAGCACCTGTATCCTTGGTCGCTCCGGTCCCGGACATGAATCCGAGGTTGGTAAGGGGGGTGCCAGTGCCTGTTGTTGGGAGGCAGCCCCCTCCGGTTTGCGAGGTCTCTTCTGACCTGGGGACAGGGACTCGCGCCGAGGTGCTTGCAGTGGACGTGGTGCCAGCGAAGGCCGGTGCCGTGGGACTCTATCCGCGTCTCCTCACGGTGCAGTACTGGAAGTTGCCGCCAGAGCACTGCGCACTGAGGCACTCGGTGCTGGAACTTGGCGTACCGAAGGAGGGTCCGGGCTGAGGGCCGCCTCCATAAGGAGCTGTTTGAGTCTAAAGTCCCGCTCCTTTTTGGTTCGAGGCCTGAAAGCCTTACAGATCTTGCACTTTTCGGTCTGGTGAGACTCCCCGAGGTACTTTAAACAAGAGTCATGGGGATCTCCGGTTGGCATAGGCTTCGAAAGGCTGAGCATGGCTTAAAACCCGGAGCCTTGGGCATGAGCCTGGGCGGCACACCAGGAGGAAGGGGGAGGAGGGACCCCTTCCAGCCTGCTAACTTTACTTATAAAACTAAATCTATAACTATCAACTACTGTACTACACTAAATCTATAACTATATAACTACAACAATATCTAAACCGGGAAGAAAAAGCTATGGAGAGTGGAAGATAGCTATGCCGCGCTCCACAGTTCCAACGACCGTCATGGGCGGTAAGAAGGAACTGAGGGGTTGGGGTATATATCTAGCGCCATGAAGGCGCCACTCCAGGGGGCTCCACAGCCGACCCACCGGGTGTTGCTAGGGTAAAAATTCTCCGATGATCGTGCACACAGCGCGCACACAACTAATTGGAATCGATATGAGCAAGCACTCGAAGAAGAACATAGAAGATACCCTATTGGTATCCAATAAACCTATGTATAAAATTATCACCAAAAAAGGGGTCTTCATGTTTTTCTTCCTTATAGACAACAGAGAAAGAGACACAATTACAGCCTTATGGTGGCTTAGCATCATCTTTTGTTTGTTTTTTTACTGCAATTTTCTTGCTCCCTTTCCATGACTTTAATTGGGAAGAATGAAACCATTTGGGAACCCTCTTTTTCCCTGTGGAAATTTCTAATAAGTACACAGTGGGACTAGCCTTTACCAGTATGACAGCCAGACCTGCCCATCTAGGGGACAGTGGATGGTGTTTCTCCGAAAAATATTGGAAGAGGACTTTATCCCCTATATCCCATTCCACAAAAGATAAATTGTTCTTCAAACATTGGTCCATTTTCTTGTAACACCCTTTATATTGACAGCAACCTGCTTCTGCACCAAGCTGATGGTGTTCAGTGGTTCTTTGATATAGCAGTCCAATCTGACCTGTGGCGCATAGTTATCTGGAGGTACCCCTCCTTCTAACCACCGGTATTCTGGAGTTCTCATCATTCATCCAGTAAGGGATTCATGAGGAGAAAACCTGGTCATACTGCAGTTCGAACGAATTGCCATAAGAATTAAAGGCAGCTTGACGTCCCAATTTTTTCCTGAGGTTTCTACCACCTTCCTGAGAGCATTCTTTAATTTGTGGTTGCTTCTTTCAACTTGACCAGATGCTTGGGGGTGTCCCGCAGCATGAAATCTTTGCTTAATACTAAGTGCCACACAAAGCTGATGTATTAGCTCGCCTGTAAAATGGGTAGGCTGGTGAAGTAATGGTTCCTTTTGGATCCTTGAATCAGTGTTACACGTGGCACAGCGAAGACAGTTGTGTATTCAAGATTCCACCTCCTTGACCACTGAAGGCCACCATCCTAGGGTGAGTAGGTGCTTTAAGATTTTCTCTGTTCCATAATGACCTTGCTCATGGGCTAATTTAATTAGCTCTTGGCGGAGACAGGATGGGATTACTAACACAGCTTCCAATACTGTAGGAGAGAATGCAGGCAGAAGCCCAGCAGCAGATTGGGGGCTATCCAGTTTATTGCGCCGAGTGTAGCATGTATGATTACCTGCCCTGTGGGCGGGTGGCATATGTGTGCATTCGGTTCAAGGAGCTCCTGACCCTCAGAGACCGAGTACGGGCTTTGGAGACCAGGGTGGCAGAATTGGAGGAGCTAAGGGAGGCAGAGAGGTTTGTTGATGAGGCTTTCCGGGACACTGTAGATTTGTCCCACCTCCGGTCAGACAGCCCCTGCACTGTTAAGGAGGATGAAAGGCTCAGGGAAGGAGAGCAGTCAATGGGAGCAGAGGGAAACCTTCCCATAGTTGGGACCCTCCTTCCAGATGATGTTGGGGTATCCTCTCGCACTGAGGTTACCTCTCCGGGGGAGGGAAGTCCAGTCATTAGGAAAGGGCAGGTGTTAGTAGTGGGAGATTCGATCATTAGAAACATAGATAGCTGGGTTTGTGATGACTGGGAGAACCATATGGTGACTTGTCTGCCTGGTGTGAAGGTTGCAGATCTCTCGAGGCATCTAGATAGACTTATGTGTAGTGCTGGGGAGGAGCTGGTGGTCATGCTACATGTAGGTACCAATGACATAGGGAAGGGTAGGAGAGATGTGCTGGAGGCCAAATTTAGGCTGCTAGGAAAGAGACTGACATCCAGGACCTCTATGGTAGCATTCTCAGAAATGCTTCCAGTTCCACACACAGGGCCAGGTAGGCAGGCAGAGCTTCAGAGTCTCAATGCGTGGATGAGACGATGGTGCAGAGAGGAGGGGTTTAGATTTTTTAGGAACTGGGGAAACTTTTGGGATAGGGGGAGCCTATACAGGAAAGATGGGCTCCACCTAAACCAAAGTGGACCCAGACTGCTGGCACTTAACATTAAAAAGGTTGCAGAGCAGTTTTTAAACTAAGAGATGGGGGAAAGCCTTGGATTGCTGACCTTCCCTGAATTCATTTTTCCTGACAAGATGTACTGTACAGGAGTGTGTGCTTTTTTTAGTATTATAGGAGACATGCCTATAATATAAGCCCAGCGTTGTAAGGCCCATACCAATGTTAAGACTTATTTTTCACAACTAGAAAACCTGGACTCTATTTCTGATCAAGTTCTTGAGCCATAAGCCACCGGTTTTAAAGGGTGCATTGATGTTGGAGTAACGCTGCACTAATGGCGCTCTCAGGGGATCCCAACTGTAAGTAATAAGGTTTGTCAGGTTGTGGTTATGCCAAGGCAGGTGCTTCAGTTAATGCCTGCTTCAACTGGTATACTGCTTCTGCCTCCTTGCCACCCCACTTCCATAGCTGATCTTTTCTTAACGAAGAATACAATGTCTTTGCAATGCTGGCATAGTCCTGTATAAAGCGTCTGGAAAATCCTACGAGACCCAGAAACGACCAAAGCACACTAACGTCCACAGGCATGGGCAGCTTGCAGATCAGTTTTACCCTTTCTGTATCTGGGCGTCTTCCTGCATCCCCTAGTTCTACACCTAGGTATGTGACTCTTCTGGACGCTAACTGGGCCTTTGATGGAGTCACCAAAAATCCAGTAGTTAGAATCTTGTTCAGAACTTCTTGGAGGGCCTTTATATTTCCTTCTCTAGTAGTGGTTGCTATCAGCACATCATCTACGTAGCTCACAATGTTGTTTTTATAGAGTAGCCCTTGCCACATAGCTGCTACTATTTTGTGGCATATTGTTGGCACGTTCTGATATCCCTGAGCTACTCTAGTAAATGTGAATTGTTTGTCTTGATAAGTGAATGCAAATTTGTAGAAACGGTCCGGATGGAGAGGAATTGAGAAAAAGGCATTCAAAATATCAAGAGCTGAAAACCAAGTAGCTCCTGCAGTAATTAAAGACATAATTTCCGGATATCTCGCCACCACTGGCGTCAGTCTCGGAGTTGCCTTATTCAATGCTTGATAATCTATTGTGAGACACCAGGTCTTGCAGTCGGCTTTTAAAACCGGCCACACTGGTGCATTGCATGGGATTTTGCATTCAACTAGCACACCCTGATCTTGTAATGCCACTATGGTTTCTTTTATACCCTCCTTTGCCTTGGCTGAATAGGAATGCTGTTTCTGAGGCTTAGGGTCAGGTCCTATGACTTTAACTGCTGCTACGACTTTTTCCACGGCTGAGTTTGTTTTTAGCAAAAAACGGTTGATAACTCTTCATAGCCTTCTCTATATCACTCTCCCATGTGGGAAGAACAAAGTCTGCAGATGCCTTTAAAACAGATCATCTATGAACTCCAGATATCACTGTACCATGGTTTTGTTCCAAGGATTCACTAAGGGATTAATTAGGAACATGCACAATAATTCTTAGCTGTTTCAGTAAATCAATTCCTAATATTCCACAGCCCCTTAAGGATTGTAATCCCCAAGAAGCTAATACTTATAAATGTCCTAAAGTACTTTTTATGTCTTTAGGAAAGGGCAGTGGTGAGCTGGAGCCGGTTCCCATCGGTTCGCAGGAACCGGTTGTTAAATTTAGAAGCGCTTTTAGAACCGGTTGTTCCGGGACAACCGGTTCTAAAAGGGCTTTTAAATTTAACAAAAGCTCCGGCAGCTGTCACCCCAGCCCCGGCCCCGGCCCTGGCCCCAGCCCCAGCTCCAGCTCACTTCCCCCTCCTCCCCTGAATGCTCCGCCCCCCTTCTCCTCCCCCTCCCCTGCTTCCCACGAATCAGATGTTCATGGGAAGCCTGAAACAAGCAGCAGGCAGGTAAGCTGGGGCGGGGCACGAGGAGGGCTCCAGGGAGGTGTGGCGCGGCCCAGTCTGGCTCCAGCCACGCAGCTTCCTCTGGCCTGACCCCTGGCCCTGGTGTGGCCCCCGCTGAGAGCCGCAGCCCGGTCCCGGTCCCGGCCCTGCTCCAACTGAGCGGCTCCAGCCTGACCCGGCTCAGGCCCCGCGGCGCTGGTCCCGGTCAAGCAGCTCCGGCCCGGCCCGGCTCGGGCCCCGTGGCGCCAGCCCCAGTCCCGGCTTCGGCCGAGTGGACCCGGTCCCTGCCCCGGCCCCGGCCGAGTGGACCCAGAGCCAGACCCAGCCGAGTGTCTCCAGGCAGCGCGGTAAGGGAGCAGAGAGGGGGTGTGGGAAGAGAGCAGGGGAGTTCGGGGGCTTGTGCGGGGGTGGATAGGGGTTGGGGCGGTCAGAGGGCAGGGAACAGGGGGACTGAATGGGGGCAAGCGTCCCGGGGGGCAGTGAGGAAGGAGCAGGGGTTGGATGGGGTGGTGGGGGGCAGTCAGGGACAGAAAGAAGGGGTGGTTGGATGGGGCAGGGGTCCCGGGGGGGGCCTCAAGGAACATGGGGAGTTGGATGGGGCAGGAGTCCGGGGGGGGCACGACCCCCTCATGGGGTGAGGAGGAGGGAACCTGTTAATATTTTGGCAGCTCATTACTGGAAAAGGGTACAATACTGCTCTTACAATTGTAACTTTCAAGAGTCTTTACACACTTAATAGGCAGCAATTTAGCTTGTGGTGAACCATCAGTGCACAAGATGCTGGTTGATACCCCTGTATCGACCAACACCTTTTGACAGAATGACCCAAACTTTCCTTCCACCATAATGTTAACCGTTGGTCTCCCCCACTCATCATTTATGATGGGAGCCACAAAATCAGGGGGAGTGAAAGCTGGGCCCCTTCACTGAGGCTCCAGGCAGGGAGAACACTGTTGTGTATTTCTCTCTGCCTGCTGCTTCTCACCCTCATATTTAAGCAGGCTCTTAAAGAGTTCAGTTATAGGAACTCTCGCTAATTGCTCTCTGATTTCATATTTTAAATGTTTTTTCCACAATATGTTCCTGAACCCTTTAGCGTAGCCTTGCAACCAAGTTGCTGTTTCTTCTTTAAACCCGTTGCTCTGCTTATTATTATTGTTGGCAGGCTTATTGCCAAATTTCCCATTTTGTGAACTCAGAGACCCTTTTACTGATGATACCTTCTTTTTAGGGATCGTACCATCTAATTTGGTTGCGTCTTTAGTTAGCTCGTAAGCCTCTCTCACTCTTGATTTCAATTGCGGAAGCCCTATGGTTGCTGGTCCTATAGCTAACCTCAGGGCAGGTGTAAGCCCTTGTATTACCAATTCACAAAATGCTGGCACAGTATATTGCACATTACCATTCTAGTCTATTGGTGCCATACCAGTTAACCAATACAACCACCTTTCTTGCTATATAGGTCTCTGTACGCTCTGTGGCTTCCCGTTTTTCTGAATACACTTTCCCAATAAGATTATATGGAAAAAACGTTTTATAGACACCCATATATATATCTACAATTGCAGTGACATGTCCCATAGGCAATCCATCTGGTAAGGCATTGAAATCCTCTACACTCAGACATTCCCTGACTATCATAAGGGAATCTTCCTTGCTAAGGTTAGGGAAGCAGCTTACGCACGCTAGCCAATTCAAAGCATTGTTCCTATCAAGCTGGCCCAGCTGTTTTCCTAAAGCTTTTGCTTGTTCTGCCGATAACACCTTTGTTTCATAGAGCGTCTCGGTGGGCCCCTGAGCCCCATATTGCGTAACTATAGTAGTGATCGGGGCAATCGGTGGATTACTTTGTCCTGTCACCCTTGGGCCTTCATCTAAATTCAATGGTGCTGATGGAATAACTTTTTCTGCTGTAGAACAACATGGTGGATCATCCCTGTGTTCCTCAGATTCTACGTCTGAATCTTCCCCAGAAGTGAACTCAGCTAGCGGGTTCGTTTTCATACCCCTAGAGATCTTTAGCTGCTGCTTCAGCTTCTGAATCTTGTTCAAACAGGCTGAATGATTTGTTACTTCTGACCCTTGAGCCTGCTTGGCCTCCCACAGGAGCTGCCTGATAGTAGCTAGGGCCTCTTCTAATTTTGTGGACAGGATTTGATTTTCCCTTTCAACCCCTGCCCTGCATGAATTGGCCTCCTGCAGCTGTTCTTCTAGCTGCATGATTTGCCTAGTTTGTTGTGTCAATTGGGCAGTATCCATCTGATGTTGTGCCACTGCCTTCTCCAATTCCAACCCATTTGTTTTCTCCTAATCTTTTGCCTGGTTGGCTAGGGCTTTAAGGTGACTCACCCTACCACACAGGTCCCTACACACTGTGGCAAGTCCATAAATCAATGCTCGCTTCTGTAATTTTTTCTTGGGAACTGGCTTGCTTGCTAAATACCATCCCCACAATATTTGTAATTTTTGTAGTGCTTCATCTCCCTAGAAAGCCCCTTTCTTCCATGGGTTTTGAGATTTCCCAAAAACAGACACTGCATACTCTAAACTATTTTTATTAGACTGCCGGGA
The DNA here is from genome assembly GCF_027887155.1 of Malaclemys terrapin pileata. Lineage (NCBI taxonomy): Eukaryota > Metazoa > Chordata > Testudines > Emydidae > Malaclemys > Malaclemys terrapin. The sequence goes on along the minus strand of NC_071519.1, from coordinate 16,409,362 downwards.
CCATCCTTCTAGGCTGAAGACCTTCTCCATACTTCACTTGCTTACCACAGATAAAACAGACAGCAGTTATGTCAAAGCCGAATAGCCCACCGACCTAAACTTGTGGTGGCTAGTCACCTATGGTCAGTAACTCATGAGAGCCCACAGCTGCCTCCTTTCAGAATCCAGCAGTGCTTGGTCACGACCATGGACAATTGTCCTAGAGATGGACAGTTAGGGCCTTATCCTCCACCTCTGCCTTAGATTAAGTGACTGGCCAGGTCCACTTAACCCAGAACTTGACAGTCTGCCTTGCTGCAGGGATCCGCTCCCCATGCTACTGGCATAAGCAGAATCCTACACTACAGTGAACCTCGGCCTCTGGGCCTCTAGCTCACTCTACATAAACTATAACCAAACGGGGAGACAATATATGTCTGAACAGGCAGTGACCTGGGGAACCCGTCCGACCAACTGGCCGACGCCCTCACTGACACTGTTCCAGACCCTTCCCTCCCTGAGTCTATGGACCATAAGCCATAACCTATTCAACCTAAGGACTCCAATCAGAGAGCTAAATCTCTGAGAGGTCCTGCTGCAGTCGCCACTAAATGTTACCCCAAAATCTCAGTTATAGAATAATAAGGAGGTGACATATAAATAACATGTTCAACTCCTACCAGCATCTATCAACTGGGAGAGTTAGAAATCTGTGTGCCTCCCACCCATGTCGCATTGAAATAAAGGATAGAGAGAATATAACCTTAAACAGAAAGAAGATTTATTGAGGGATAGTTACAACTGGGAGAAGATCCACTAAAGGGATCACTAAAATACCCAAGAATAGATTCCAGCAAGGGGCATAAAGCCCAGACCCTTAAACCATCCCTTGGTTAAACTATTGTACCTGAAAAACAATTACTGTCTCTCTTTCACTGCAGATGGAGGTCACCAGTAACTGATGGACCCTCTCAGAATCTCTGGAACATCAGAGGATCTGGTTCTCTACGGCCGAAGCAGGAGATCAACAGATCTAAGCTGATGGCAAAGTCTTCACTGGATCCTTTGGTGGAATACAGGAATCAGATATCAGGTAAGTGTCAAAGTCCTTGGAAGGTGTCAGTGACCAAAGTCTTGATCCGATGCCTGTGCAAAGAAACTGGACATGGCTGCCTTGATGGTGGACAGCACCAACGTCACCGCTGACAGTTCCTTATATGGTGCGAATTCCTGAGGCACGCTCTGGCAGACACTGCCCCCAACCAGTTCCAGCCAGCTCTCAGTCCCTCAAGTTCTCTCGGGAAACAGAGTTTTGGCAGGAAAATGCCATGAAGAAAGGATACCAAGATGGGAGTTCAATCCTTTCCTACCATATGCACCATCTTGAATTCTTAGACTCCATTTTGAATTGCAGCAACATTTATTATAACTCATAACAAAAGTATAACCATACCAATAACACTTTACAAAGCTTTCTGTTTCGTGGGCACTGCAATTCTTTAGAACAGGCTGTGGGATCAACCACTCAGACCCTTCTCCTCTCTTCACAGGAGATAATTCAGACTATCCTGTTAAAAAATTGTTCTTTGTTTCTTCTTCCGAGGAGAGGCAATTTCTCCTCCATGTAACAGCTCCTGTAAACAGACTGAAGGTGGGGGAAAGACAGAGGTGTGGTATGGTAGAAAATGCAAAACATACTATTCAGGATTCTTTTTGTTCCTGATATATTTTAAAGCTCCTTTTTATTGGCCTTAATTCTGCTGGCCATGGATTTCTCTTGGTGTTCCTTGGCTTCCCTTACCAATTTTCTACAATTACTTAAAAAAAATGGATTTTCAGTCCAAAAAAACTGCTTTACCAAGTTTTCAGACAAAATATTCTCTTAGATTTTAATAAAAAATTGCAAGAGCCTCAGTGCCTCCAAAAATCCTCCAAACCCCAAATCCCAAAGAAATGGGGCCTTTGAAAATCACAACCACTCCCCCCCCAAAAAAAGCCTCTGAAAAGCCCCAAAGCCTTCAAAAATCCTGAAACCCATGGGAACTCCAAAAATCACAAAAGTACTGGGGTCTCCAAATATAAAAAATATCCTCCCAAAGTCTTGAGGCCTCAGAAAATTCCAAAAGCCATGGAGCGTTCAAAAAGCCCACAAACCCAGGACCTCTGAAAATCCCCAAAGCCCCAGGATCTACAAAAATCCCCAAAATTCCAAAAGCGCCTGGGCCTGCAAAAATACCAAAAGCCCAAGGGCTGCTGAAAATTCCCAAAGCCCCCAGACCTCTGAAAATCTAAAATACCTGAAGCCTCCTAAAAGCCTCAAAATCCAAAAAGCCCAGATGTCTTGAAAACTCCCTAAAATACCAAAAGCTTGGGGACATCAGATAATCCCAAATGCCCCAGGACATCTGAAAATCCCCGAGACCCCGGTGGAGGTCAGTGTGTCTGACCGGCAGCAGGAATGGATGGGGCATCTCCGGAAAGGCACTTGAGGAGTGTAGCGGGGTGGTTACCTGCTCTTGTCCTGAGGGGTTTAAAACAGCCCTGGAGGAGGGCTGTGGAAGGGCAAAACACCTGGGCTGATTGGGAGGAAGCCGGCTCTGCTGCGGCCATGCCCCGGTCAGGGCCCAGCTGGTCCTATACAGGCTTGAGCCAGGAGTTCAAGCAGACAGTCTCTCTCTGGGTTCAGAGAGAGAAGGGCCTGGCTGCAGGGAGCTTTACCAGACACCTAGATTGGGAGCAGGGCTGGGGAAGGGCCAGAGGAGCTGGGAGCTCTGGCCTAGGAAAGCCCCAGGCTGCAGGCCTGGCAAGGCCTAGTAGGTGTGGGGTTGCAGGGGGCAGCCCACGGGTAGGCAGAGGCAGCAGGTCCAAACCCCTTTGCCTGTGATGAGTGGCTGATACTGCAGTCTGCCCTAGTGAATGGGGCTAGATGGAGACTGGGCAGTAGCCAAGACTGAGGCGAAGTGGGGGTAGTGGGTGGGGGGTTCCCAGGGAGGGGAGACCCTAAAACTGAGGGGTTACTGCCAGGGGGCAGCACCCCAGATACAAGGGCACCAGGGTCCAGGGCGGGACACCAGCCTGCAGAGAGCGCTTCAGGATGCTGGAAGAGCTAATTTCCAGAAGTCATCAGCAGGAGGCGCTGCAGGGGTGAGTCCGCTCGTCTACAGAGAGGGAGAGCAACGTCAGCCCTAAATTATTGGTTAAGAGTATCATACGGCCTGGCTAAAGTAAGGAGGAGCTTCTAGTTAAATGGGTCTGATGATTAAAGATGGCTGAACCTAGAAGGCCCTGGCCAACATTGGCCGTCAAGCCTTTCATGAAGAGGTGTTATATGGGTGCCGCTATGAGACCTGAAGAAACAAACATACTGTTTTGGCAAACAGTGTTTGAGACGGGTCATGGGAGTGGGGAAACAGGGAGCGCTAATGATGGCTGTACCCTCAAGAACAATGTGGTGGCGAAACATGAGGCCAGACCGCTGGGCCAAGATTTGTTTGAGACTCCGGATCCTGGGCAGGAGAACCCAAACAATTCAAACAAAGGGCTGTACGGAGACGAGGCCCTGATACGTTGTATGCAAGAATGTTCAAGGATTGGTTTGGCAGGGACCCAGTCACCAGTGCTCGGTTGGCTAGAGCCTTTTGTATCAAGCCTGCACAGGGATTGCATTTATTGTTGTTTTTAAAAGCTGCATGCGGAAGGAGTCGCTTGACACACAGTGTAAAAGGTTTTAAAATCATGTTATGAAAAAGTACAAAGATGCCTTATACGTATTTCTTACTGTACATTTTTCAGCAGCTGAGCGATGGTTCTTCAGAGGACTTGGAGGTTCTGGACACCGACAACTCCGAAGGGACAAGCGGATTGGGCCCTATCTGGTTTTGCCCATACCCAAAACCAGATGCTCAACAGAATGCTGAAACAGAGGGGGATGCTTATTCTATAGGCCTATACTATCTAAAATTGAGGGAGAAATTTGGTATTAAACCTGTGTGAGTTCATAACCATAAAGCGGTGATGTATGCAACTGTGCGAGCAGCTGTGCACGGAATCATCAAGCACTGCCTGAGAGAGAAACAAAACGAGGATTGCCCTGGGTGCACCACAGATGCCCCCGGTCAGAGGCATCACGACTGCAGGTACTGGTCTTTAGATGATGTGAACTGTAAAATTAAAGAAATTAGCGGGTAGTTTGTATATGGAGCGTGTGTTAAATAAAATTATCCTGTTGGGATACGTGCTGCAGTGCCTGTGTTTAACCCAGGAACATTTAGCTCTAGGGGCAAAATTGGTGGACAAAGTGACAGAGGCCGAGGATCCAAATAGCATTTTTGATTAAATGATCAAACTGACAGATAACTGTTTAATGCTAAATGTTGAGCCTCTTCCTCCTTCAGCAAATTACAAAATCTTGCTAAGAAAAAACACTAAAAGTTGAGCATGTTTTGGGAACAAAACACATGTTGTAAAACAAAATAAAAAGGCATGTTTTAAATAAAATGTCAGTTGAAAATAATAGTGTGAAGCATGTTTTTATGGAGTTCAAGAGGTGTGGGTTTGTCCAAAGGAAAGTGGGTTGCCTCCATAGTATACATATAGTTAGGTTACAGTTTGTCAACAACAAGAAGTAGTTTCTTAGAGGAGCAGGCCGCTCATAAAGACTCACCCACCCCACCCTACCGCACCCAATCCTGGCGCTTGTGTATGAGGGATATAGGCTGTTGGGGAATCTGGACCATTGCAAAGCAACCCCAGAACCCCTCTTAAATCATACCATCCTCCGCTTCGGCTGTATCTTTTTATTCCCCCACCCCCTCAGGCCCTCTGCATTAGGACTTAACCATGACACCTGTGATTTCAACAATGTCTCAGATTTCTCATCTACCTGTTCATATTATTTAATTCTGTACAGCATCTAAGGTTACAGCTTGCAAAAATGTGTTTTATAAAAAAAAATATTCTCTAGGGCCTTAGAGAAGATAATGATAAACAAAATTGTAATTGTTGCTTTGCAGGCACTGCTAAAAAGTATCTTTAAGTTTGTTTTTGTTAATATTTCTGATAGGCCATAGGATGGGGGAGATAATACCTCATAAAGTGTGAAAGTGTTTCCGAATGACAAACGCTTGCCCGTGCTAAAGCAGAACAACTAACACAGAATGGCTGCCTACAAAACTGTTTCAGTAAAAGTGTTATCAACTTTCCCTCTAAAACTCAAGAGAGCTTTCTTACACCCATGGCCTGATCTCTGTGGCGGTGGCATTTTTTAAAAATGTGTTCGTCCTCGGTTTAGATTTTAAAAAACATTAGAAAAGAAGAAAGGGGGGGGAGGGGGAGGCAGATGTCTGATCTCTGGTAAAAAACAGCTAACATTTTTACATAAGCTATTTTTTCTTGTGTTTTTTGTATAAATCCAAACTTTAAAAAGCAATCTTGTGTATTTTTTTGTTTGTTAAAACACATATGTAAACTCCCTTCAATTGCCAGTTTTCATATTCTTACCCAGTTGCTGTTTTGGTACGTTAAAAACACTATTTTAAAAAGGATGGGCTAGTATCTTAAGCCTTTTTAGTTCACTAAACTTCTACAAAAGATCCCTAAGAGGGGCCTTGTTTTAGTACAGCTCAGTGTATACTGTTTTTTCATGTTAAACTTTAAAAAAAAATGCTTCAAATAGGCCTCACTGCATACAGATTATCCTTTTAAAAGGTCGTGCTATGTTACATCTCAGTCAATGCTGTATTTTCATGTTAAATGTTAAAAAAAAACCACTTTATTTAATATAATGAAACATGGTTAGCATGTGTTAAAAGTATGGGGGGAAGTCAAGAGGTGGGGGGAGTTCTTCAGATAGGCTATCTCTGAGCTTCATGCAGTCACAAAGCGATGAGTTTTGTCTTTTACAATCAGTCAATGGAACAAAATACTTGTTATACCTTTCATAAAGTGTCTTTCAATATAATCTCACCATTGGTTAAAACTTTAACAGCGTTTAAAAAGTTAGGAAAGTCGTCTGTTTAAAAAAACCAAGCAAACTGAAGGGGTGTCCCCTAGAGACTATAGTGCATGGAAGACTGGCTAGCCTTGTCAGTCATCTGTTTTTAAAATATACAGAAAGCCGCAGCTCCAGCCTGTGATGTATTATTTTAATAAAATCTATGGACCCAAAACAAACACAGGAGCTTGTACCTGGGTCTCATCACACAGGTTGCAAAGATTTAAAGACAAAGACATTCTGATAATGCAACAGAAAAATCCATACTTAAATCTAATAGTCCTAAGAAAATGAAAGCTTAATAGACCTTTCGCCTCTATTTGTTAAAAAGAAGGGGAAGAAGCAATCTTTTTATCTCTCTATGATCCAGTGGCTCACAGATGCTGCTTTTGCTGCAGCTTCAAATTGTCCTCACCAAAAGCATAGGGAAAAACTTTTTAAAACTGTTTGTTCCTGTGATAAATGAAGGGGGGGGGGAGGGTAGCTCCTTTTTATTGACACCCAGCCAGCCAGTTAGCTATAAAATCCCTCAGGGAGAAGCAGCGCCAGGCCTCACGTGTGTATGACCCTGCATTTGTCAGCACTGACTTTCATCTGCCATTGTGCTGCCCAGTCACATGGCTTTATTAGATGCCTTTCAACTGCTTCAAAGTCTTCTCTAGGCTCGACTAACCTACATAATTTTGTGTCACCTGCAAATATCCACCTCACCGTTCAGCCCCTGTTCCAAAGAGTTGATAAACGTCTGTTGTACGTAGCATAGCAGGACAAAGAGGTCTTCTGGGTCGGTTCCGGTTCCCTAGTCGAATGCAGAACCCAACGCAAGATTTCCAAGCTTCTGCAACCATTTGTAATGTGTACTGAGGATGTGCCACGTGGTCCTGTCAGATTTCAAAGGCACTTCCTGAAAAGCTGAAACAAAGAGGAAACAGGTTGAAAATCCCATGGTGCTGATGTAACTGGTGCCTAGGAAACCTCCACTTCAGAATGGCATTTGCCACATGTTATTATCTACCCAAGATTCCAGGGGCACAACAACAACAACTCTTGCTACTCCTAAAATAGCTCTGAACAGAGAGAAGACCCCATTCTGTGTGTAACGTCCCTCTGCCCCAGCAGACACACGTACACACACACGTACCCACACTAACACACAGGCAGGTGGGGGCAATTGTTCTTGGGATGTAACAGGAAAGTGACAACAGCAGAGGTGTTAAATCATCAAACATTTTTCATCAAACACCCAGATCTGCAAAGGGATTTAGGCTCATAATTTCTACTGAAATCCTTTGTGGATCTGTGCCTTCATTTCTTAGGAGGTCACAGGGAAAGATGTTTCCAATGTGCACTCATGGGATTTCCTATGAGCTTATAACCAATCTCTTAGTGAAGGTCCCTGGCCTGCAATCACTCCACTACAGGGAGGGTAGGTGATGAATCTTTTCCTACAGAAGGTACTACTACTACTATGAACAACAACAGCCCTTTTCATTTCTGTCAGGCCTTCCTCCCCTCACACCTCTAAGGCTACGTATACACTAGGAGCTAGGGATGGAATTCCCCTGCTCCCGTACACTTATATTGGTAGCTCGATGAAGACCATCCTTCTTCCTTAAACACTGTGCTTAGACAGCAAGGGATACACTCAAACCTGTGTTCAGGCCCTGTGCTGCACCCCGTACTTCCCACAGAAGCACAAACACACACACAGGTATTTCCTTACCTTCATACAGGCGGGAGATGCCATCTTCATTCACTGTTTCAGACAACAAGTCGCAGTAATGGCAGATAGTCTTTCCTAGACATACAATTAATACAATGGATCTCATTACTTTTCAGATCCTTTGCTGAAAACTGCTAAAGATTCAGCCATTCCCCCAAGACAGCCCTTGGGAAATTAGGTACATTCAGGGCCAGTGCAACCCATTAGGTGACCTAGGCGGTCGCCTAGGACACTGCAATTTGGGGGGCAGCGACCACGGCGGTTTTTCCGCGGCGGGACCTTCCGCTGCCTCTGTAGGGGGGCGACATTTTGAGGCGGGACCTTCCACCGCCCTAGGGTGGCGGAAAAGCTGGCAGCGCTCCTGGATACATTCCTTAAATCTGTTCACAGTGCACATTAGATAAAGCATCAGACACCCACAAGTTACTGAGCGGCTGATTTCCAAAGGAGATTGAATTCACATCATGCTGGTTTCCCCTAGGTGCAGCCAAAGAGTTGTGGGCAGGGGAAGTTGGTGGGGTCGAGACAGCTAAGTTGCTCCCTTCAGCTTGGAATACATGTTAATTCTGACACACACACAGGTTTAGGATTCTGGTGCTGTCAGAGGGAACAGAGCAGAAGTCTAGAAAAGAGCTTTGAAGGAAGCATTTAAAAAAAGATCAAGTGAATTTGCTGCGGCTTTTCCCCAGAGCTAGCCACTGCCCAGGGTGCAGGGATGCTCCAGGGGAGGCACACAGTGGTGGCAGGTGGGGTCGAGGAAGAGGCCTGACCCCAAATATTGGTGGACCCAGGCACCACAGGCCCATATAACTCGCCACCTTTGGCGCCTCACTGAAGTTACTATCGTGTTCTCCAGAACCTCAGCTTTAATTTAAAAGACAAAAATCGGGAGGTCTGAGAGTCGTGGAGAAAAAATTCAAAACTGTGAACGGAATGTAACTCCTGCAGAGATGAATCGGCAGAGAGCCTGGAACAGAGTCCCGCAACCTGACCGAAGCGGATGGGACCTGACTACAAGGGGTCAAGTTCAGGTGGGAAAACAACTAGAGAATCTCAGGATTGGGTTAGGCTGGCTGCAGAGGGTGTCCAGGAGTCACAGCGTTTCTAACTCTACAGGACCTGCAGTGCAGCCAGGGGCCACAGACGGCAGGAGCCAGGCAGGGGTGGCAAGTTTGTAGAAATTTTGGTAGTGCCCAGAACCTTCCTCCCCCCAAACTCCGCCCCTGCAAACTCTGCCCCCCACCTGCCTAAGGCTCTGGGAGGGAGTCTGGGGGTGGGAGGGGGTGCAAGGCTAGGGCAGAGGGTTGGGGTGTGGGGTGAGGGCTGTGGGGTGGGGTTGAGGGGTGCAAGCTCTGGGAGGGAGTTTGGGTGCAGAAGGAGTGACAGGTTGGTCTCTGGGAGGGAGTTTGGTTGGGGGAGGTGGTCTGGGGTGCAGGTTCTGGGATGGAGTTTGGTGCTGGGTGCAGGGTCCAGGCTGGGGCAGGGGGTGCAGGAGGGAGTGAGGGGTGCAGGCTCTGGGATGGAGTTTGGGTGTAGGCTCTGGGCTGGGGCAAGCGGTGGGGGTGCAGGCTCTGGGAGGGAGTTTGGGAGCAAGAGAGGGTGTGTGGGAAGGGGTTGGGGTGTAGGGTCTGGGACGGAATTTGGGTGCAGACTCTGGGCTGGGAGTGTAGGAGGGGGTGAGAGGTATAGGCTCTGGGAGGGAGTTTGGGGGTGGGAGGGGGTGCAAGTCTAGGGCAGAGGGTTGGGGTGTGGGGTGAAGGCTGTGGGGTGGGGTTGAGGGGTTCATGATGCATGAGAAGGCTCAGGGGTAGGGCAGAGAGTTGGGGTGCAGGGGGTGAGGAATCTGGCTGGGGGTGTGGGCTCGGGGGTGGGGAAGGGCTGGGGATGAGTTTGGGGTGCAGACAGGCTGTCCCAGGGCTGGGGTCATAGAGGAGGACTCCCCCCAGCCCTCTGCCCCTGGCAGCAGTGAGCTCTGGGGGAGCACACTCACCCCACATGTGCTCCTAGGGCCCCTCTCAGGTCCAGGAAGCCCCCTCGCCTCCCCTGTGGTGGGTGCCGGGGGGGGCTGCCATCACACTTGCGCCTCCTCCCCTGCTGTTGCCCCTCACTGTAGCCTCACTGGCGGTTGGGGATGGGGCTGCCCCTTCCCCAACGTGGGGCAGAAGCACGGGCGGGGGGATCCCCTGTGCTGGTGGAGGGTCTCGCCGGAAAAGGGAATGGTCCGAGGCAGAAGAGCAGGGGCAGGGCAGCCTGCCCTGCCACTAGCGGATGGTGGGGCACTAGGACCCAGCGGCAGCAGTTGATGCCAGAATCCGGCAGAGCAGAGTCAGCGTGGAGCTGCAGGCTCCGGGCCCCCAGGAGCAGCGGCAGCTCCAGGCACCAGCGCTGCAAGCACGTGCCTGGGGCGGCAAGCCGCGGGGGGCATCCTGCCGGTCCCTGCGAGGGCAGCAGTCAGGCAGCCTTTGGCGGCGCGCCTGCAGGAGGTCTGCGGGTCCTGCGGATTTGGCGGCAATTCAGTGGCGGGTATGCCGAAGCCGAGGGACTGGCGGACCTCCCGCAGGCGGTGCTTGGAGCGGCAAAAAACCTAGAGCCGCCCCTGCCTGGGAGGCACCAGGGGCAGCAAGTCGGGTGGGAGTCACTGGGGGAGGCGCATGGGGGTGGCAGGTGGGGCCAGGGGAGAAACCCAGCCCCAAACATTGGTGGAGCTGGGCCCCCAAGCCCTGAATATTGCTGGAGCCTGGGCACCACGGGCCCATACAACTCGCCGCCCCTGGAGCCAGGAACACAGCCGCTACGCCAACCCCTCCCCCCTCCATGCAGGAGGAGCAGAGTCCCCACAGGCAGGAGGCAGAGGCAGCACTGAGTCAGGTTTGGGGAGGGGAGAAGGGTCAGATTGAAAAACTACTCAAAAAAAAAAAAAGGCCTGAGACCCTCTCGAAGGGACGGCCTCTGACTTCACTGCCTAACGAGAGCGGTGCAGAAAATCAGTGTGTGGGGTTAGAAAGGTCTCCCTCAAGTCACCATTCACTACTCTCAAGGCACAAAGAATTCACCTACCAAGCACTTCCAGACTCACTTTGTAGCTGTGAGGAGCCAACCCAGGTCATGCTGCGGAACAGCCTCTTCAAATGAGCCCACCCGAGAAACACCGCGCAGCGGAAGAGCGTCAGTTTACATCTCTGCAAGAGAAGCTGAGACCAAGAGGGTTCTCACTGAGAGAGGGATAGTCTGGGGGACATCTAACCTTCCCCATCCCTTGTTCTCCTGCTTTTCCTGGTAGTGGAGATTCCTGTAATCTGTGCTACACAGGACTGTGCTCAGGAGAGGGAACTGAGAATTGGCTGGAGAGAGCCATAAGGTATCTCCACAGCTCAGTCCTTCTGCGCGAAGAGACCGCATGAGAGCGTGAGATAGCTTTTGGATCCCAAAGAGTCTCAACAAAGGGGTCCTCAGATCATGCTTCCTTCACATCCCAGTTGGCCCAATGAAAAAAGGCAACGTCTGGTGGATGTTGGGAAGCTAGGACCTGGAGAAGTTTGCTCAGGAGCTCCAGAGAAGACGGCAGGGCAGCTGCACCCACTTTCCATAAGGCTGTATGGAGAGACCAGCCTGGGAAGGGCTGCAGTTGCTGTGGGACGATATCAGCTCCCTGAACCGAAGGGGCATTTGCAGATCTATGCACCCTTTCCAAATGGGAAGAGGCTGATGCCACCCCTGCTGACCACTGGGTGTCACTGCTTCTCCAAGGGAGACATAAGAACATAAGAATGGCCATACTGGGTCAGACGAAAGGTTTATGTAGCCCAGGATCCTGTCTTCTGACAGGGGCCAATGCCAGGTTCACCAGAGGGAATGAACAGAACAGGTGATCATTAAGTGATCCATCCACTGTTGCCCATTCCCATTGTCTGGCAAACAGAGACTAGGGACACCATCCCTGCTCATCCTGGCTAATAGCCATTGATAAACCTACCCTCCATGAATTTATCTAGTTCTTTTTGAACCCTCTTACTGAACCCTGATACGCTCTGTGCATTACCTTGACTGTGCACCAGGTGCCACTGTTGCTCCATGCGAAACACCATACTCTGTGCAGTACCCTTGACCGCCACTGGGTGTCACTGTTGCTGCAAGAGAAACACACTGCATTAGCCTGACTGGCTAGCTCTTTGGCTGCCCAGCTCTGAAGACAGTGCCACCACCAGCAGCATCGCAGAAGTCCCCACTCACTGTCTGCACCGCACAGAGCAGGCAGAGGGTCCAGGATGCCCCATGGCAATCCAAACAGACCCACTCTGCCCCAGGCTCCTGCCGCCCATGGTTGATGCTCCCCAAAAGCCAGGTGCCCCCATCCGGGTGGCTTTGGGGGCCTGCAAGCAGTCAAAGGGCAGCCACAGCCCCGGGGCCCAGAGCAGCAGAAGACGGGGGAGCACCACAGCTGCCCAGACCATGGCACCAGCCAGCGCATCAGTCACAGGGCCAGATTAACTTTTTGTGAGCGCGACACCAAACATTTGTGGGCCCCCCTGGGGAATGATTGTAAAAGGGTCTGGGGGCAAAAACACAGTGGGGCAGGAGCTAGGGTTAGTCCCTGGAGCAAGGGGGGGACCAGGGGTAAACTGCAAACGCAGCAGGGCTGGGGAGGGGATAAACAGGATCCCCCCCACCCCTGCCTACATAGAGCAGGTACCTACCTGGTTCTAGCCCATTCTCTTTGTCTCTCTCTGCACTGAGCTGCCCCTCCTCCCTCAGCAGTGGGACAGGTTCTCTTCCAGCCCTCTGGGGTGGGTGTTGGGAGGGGGAGGAGCGGAGGCTAATGTGGTTACTCCTATAACCAGACATTTAGTTTCCAGTCAGCACTGCTAACCGGACACTCAGCTCCCGTTTTCTACTGGAGTTTCCAGTCTAAAACTGGATCCCTGGCAACAGGGCTGCCAGAAAAGCCTCGGGGGGGGGGGAAGGGGCAAGCAATCATTTTTAAAAGTGAGAGGGCTAAGCTTTAAGAGGGGGCAAGTGGTGGGTAGGCTAGGGAGTGGAGAGGAACTAGTGGGCAGGGCTATGTCTGCTGTACTGCCCAGGTAGGTTGGAGACTGTGGGGATCACCTGACACAGTATCCCCAGCCCAGGTGATGTGACAGCCAGTGGTGGATTTAGAGTTAGTGGGGCCCCCCAGCCCTGTCCTCAGCTTCATTTTTGGGGCTCCTCCTTGGGACCCAGCCAAGAAAAAGAACATTCTCTCATCTCCCCCCACCCCCGTTTTTCATTCTTTTTTTCTTCATCCTCCTTCTATAAGTAATAGCAAGTAAATGAAAATAAAGTGAGGTACCTTGATTGTTCTTGTAGTCTAACTTATTTTTCCACAGGCCACGTGAAAATCATGGAGGGTCTCAACGGACCATTTAATAATCTTTCTAAATATTGTAAAAAACATTGGGGTGAGGGGTCTGGCCAGGAGCTAGGGAGGGGGCTCACGGTTGGGGCAGGAGGTTGGGGTGTGGAGCGCTTACCTGGAGCATCTCCTGTTTAGTGCTCAGGATGGGGGTGTGGATGTGGGGGGGGGTTAGGAGTCAGGGCATGGGGTGGAGGGCTGGATATGTGTGGCAGGTGCAGGAGTCAGGACAGGGGGCTGAGAGTGTGTGTGGGGTGCAGAAGTGAGGGCAGGGGGCTGTGTGTAGGGGGGTGTAGGAGTGAGGGCAGGCGGCTGGGGACATGAGGGAGTGCAGGGGTCAGGGCAGGGGCTAGGGAGGTGTGGGGGTGCAGGAGTGAGGGCAGGGGGCTGTGTGGGGGGGGTGTAGGAGTGAGGGCAGGTGGCTGGGGGCGTGAAGGGGTGCAGGGGTCAGGCCAGGGGCTAGGGAGGTGTGGGGGTGCAGGAGTGAGGGCAGGGGACTGGGGGGCGTGAGATGGGTTCAGGAGTGAGGGCAGGGGGCTGTGGGGGGGTGCAGGAGTGAGGGCAAGGGGGGCGTGAGGGGGGATGCAGGAGTCAGGGCAGGGGCTGGGTGTGTGGGGGGTGCAGGAGTCAGGGCAAGGGGCTGAGTGTGTGTGAGGGGGTGCAGGGGTCAGGGTGGGCAGAGGGCTCTGGGTGTGGGCTGGGGTCGTGGGGGTGCTCACGCAGGGAGCTGGAAGGGGTATGTCCCGATTCCAGCCGCTTCCCCAAGGCCACGCCCCCTCCTCTTCTCCTCCTCCTCCCCAGAGCACTGAGCATGCTGGGGCTCCGCTCTTCCCTCTCCCACCTGCCTGCAAACAGCTGATCGGCAGCAGGGAGAGAGGGAGGGGAGGGAAGGTAGCACGCTGGGGGGGAAGAGGCGGGGGAGGAGCTTGGCTGCCGGAAGAGCCTGCCCTGCTGCAGCAGGGGCCCAGGATCCGGCAGCATCAAGCTTCTGTCCCCACAGGAGAGAGCGGGGGGGGGGGTAGAGAAGAGCGGGCCGGGGCCCCTTTGGACCATTGGCCCAGCGCCATGGTAAATCCAGTACTGCTGTACTTCCTATATGAAACATTTGCTAATGTGAAGATACCATAACAAGTTTTTGCTTTACAGTTTTGAGAATATCAAAGTGCTAAGGGGGAGCGTGGTTTAGTTCAAAACCCAACCCTCGCATATCTGTAAGGCATCTCATCCCAAAGTGCTTCACACATGGGTTGTATACACAGGGATTGCTTCTCGCCTCTGGGTTAGAACACACAAGCTGCAAAAAGTTATTCAAAAAAAACCTTTGTCAAAAAAGGCTTTATGGAATATGCTTATGAATGTATATATGACATAACTAGCATGTTTTATGCTACATATGCCACGTAACATATTTCTGTAAAGGTTATGATCTACTGAATCTATTAATCCTATTTGTATGCATGTATCATTTTTGTACTTGAAGTGAGGAATAATGGCTGTATACTTGCTTGATTTCTATTGAGAAAGGAATGTGCAAATTAAATGCCCAATCAAGAACCACTTAAGCCAACAATGAACTCGAAGACACCAATCCACATCGGAGCTGTCCCAGGAATGTGGCTTGGGTGGTAAGAAACTCAGGCATGTATGAACATGTGACTTGCCCATGTGACTCCAAAACTCCATATTGGAGCTGAACTTTGCATAGGAGAGAGGAGGGGGTCTCCCCTGACAAGGGAAAGTCTATTTAAGCCTGTGGGAGACCCCTCCATTTTGTCTTCAGCTGGCTAAAGAGAGCCTCTCCACCCCCAAGGATACCTGAAAGAAACTGGAACAAAGGACAGTAACTACATGGGGTGTGAGTGATTGCTGGACCCAGACTAGAAGACTAGTCTGTAAAAGAAAGCTTACTGGAACTGGTGAGGTTTTATCTGTGTTCAGTTTTATTACTGTACGAGACTTAGACTTGCATGTTCTATTTTATTTTACTTGGTAATTCACTTTGTTCTGTCTATTACTACCTGGAACCACTTAAATCCTACTTTCTGTATTTAATAAAATCACTTTTTACTCATTAACCCAAGGTATGTATTAATACTTTGGGGCGGAGGGGGGAAGCAGCTGTGTATCTCTCTCTATCAGTGTTATAGAGGGCGAACAATTTATGAGTATAAGCTTTATACAGGGTAAAACTGATTTATTTGTAGTTTGGACCCCACTGGGAGCTGGGCAACTAAGTGTTAAAAACAGGAACACTTCTGTACGTTGCTTTCAGTTAAGTCTGCAGCTTTGGGGTACGTGGTTCAGACCCTGGGTCTGTGTTGGAGCAGATGGGCGTGTCTGGCTCAATAAGAGTGGGTGCTGGAGTCCTGAGCTGGCAGGGAAAGCAGGTGCCAAGACTACTTCTGCCCCTCAGTTGGCAGTTCCCAAGGGGGTTTCTGTGCTTCAACCCGTCACAGCCATGACGACCGAAAACTCGATTGCCCTCCCTGCCCCTTTCTCCCATCTGCTGTAGATTAGCCCAACTTGATGGAGAGACAGAAGGACCACAGGCAAGTCGCTTGGTGAGTCACCCCACAACCACCACTGTAGCACCCAGTATCCCATGAGTCTCATCTCTTCCTATGTGTTGTAGGCTCTTGAGAACAAGAATGAGGGGATGGACACCTCACATACTTCTCATGTCCTATCAAGGCAGACAGTAAAAACAGGCAACTCCAGGAAATCTCTGTGTAGACTCAGATAGAGGGGAAAAAATAAAGGCGGCAAAAAAATACAGCACCTAGTGTCACCTGCCTGGATCCAAACTTCTGTTGGGGAGGAAACACTACTCCTGGCCACAGAAATGAGCATCCCCTGAAAATGAGGCGCTTACCCAGCCCCACCTACCGGGAAGCCCCTGCCTGGAGGCAGGTGGGCTGTGTCCAGAGTCCTCACTAAACCAGATACTCACTGACCGTGACAGCTGCTCTGCTCCCATGAACAATGCTGGCGGTCTCACTGATCTAGCAAGCTTTCCATCTGACAAGGGGACTGGATGCTGACCCTCGACTTTTTCTCTCTTTGTACTAAACACAAGGGGGAGAAACCCTAAAGTCTGCAATGCTGTGTAGGCTCTTCTTCTTGCATCTCCCTCACCCCAGGGGTGGCCTCTCAGCTCCCACCCTATTAGCCATCACAACTACAATTACAAAGAACCCTATTACATCTGGGCCCAAAACAGGTAAATGTCAAAGACTTCCAATATATAAAGTCTAACTCCAGCACAGAACCCTGCCCCTTCTGCAGCTGAGTCCATAAAGGGGTTGGCCCTGATGCGGAAAACACTTCAAGGATATGCATGTACTGTTACCCATACTCATGAGTGCTGGCAGCCACAGGGCCACTCCCACCAATGAACAAATACACAGAATTAAGTTTAAACCAATTATTTATTATGGGAATTTTTTCTACTGGGGGCCAAGGTACTGCCGTAGGGATGCAGTAGTGGAAGAAACAGGGGATGGGAGCATTCTGGGTAATACATTTGGAACCCCCAACTGGCATCTCTCCAAAACTAAAAATACCTAAAACCTGTTACCTGAAATTGGGCCAGCTAGTATGCTTAGGGAGGACTAATGACCCACTAGAGTTTGGCAGAAAACAGCACTTTTATTATACTGATAGTTAAGCTCAAAAGAAGGGGGAGGTCACACTCACACTCGCATACTCACACACTCAGGACAGGCACAGCACTGGAGATATCAGGATTCTTCAAGGTAAGTGTCCCACAGCACAGCGATGGATGGTGCGATGAAGGTAAGTCTTCCCGAGGCACGATGGAATGCAACGCGGCGAACCACTGGCCAGGTGGTCCGGACGAACGGCCTTCACGGGAGGTACAATCTTATGAGTGCACTGCTGAGCGCATGGCCGCTTCCCCTTTTAAGGGCCTGCTCCTCATGGCCTGCGACTAGAGATGATTTGGCCGTGTCTGGTTGGTCACACTCCACCTCGGACAGTGTCCATGCAGTGTCCATGCACTGGGTGGGTGATCGCTGTCTAATTAGAATCCCAATCACCTTGTCTACCTGGGAGCTCTTCTGATCTTCCAGCTGTTCAACCAGCCCATTCATCCCACAAGCATTCCAGGAGGGAGCGGGAGGGGGAAAGCCACTTCACAGGTATTCAGAGAGGGAGAGGAGGCAAAAGATGGGGGGAGGTATAACAGACTTTTTGAGCATACAGGTTATACAGAGCAGCATACAGATCACTGATGCTCCTACAACAAAACCCAGCAAATTGCTAAGTCACAGATCACACGTCCAGCTGCACCAGGTACTGCACAGGGCACCACATTCTGAAAACAAAAGGTAAGAAAAGACTCCCACTCCCATGCTGCATCAGGGCCCGCTGCACTACAGGCACACATTAGAGACAGCAGCAGCTGTAACTTCTCCACACACACAACAAATCTGTACAGGGAGCTATTGACACCCATGTCTCAATCACCACAGGACGGGAAACACATCTATGAAGGGAGGCTGTAGAAGACCAGGCAGGGGGACAGAGTGTGTTGGCCAAAACACTGGACAGAAGTAGGACAAACTCAGCACCTGTACTCATAGGCGCCAACTCCGTTGGTACTCCAGGATTGGAGCACCTATGGAAAAAAATTGGGTGCTTAGCACCCACCGGCAGCCAGCTCCCCCTTCCCTCCCAGGGTCTCCTGCCTGCCTGGTGCCTGTCGATCAACTCGTCCCCATCCCTGGGGAGCACATGTTTCCCCTGGAGCAGCAGTGACACTGGATGGCCAGTCGGGGTAATGCACAAAGAGTGTTTCCCAGTGCCAGCCTCTTCCTACTGGAGGGGGGCTGAGGTGGGCTAGAGGAAAGTTGTGGGGGCTGTGCCCCCCCCCCCACCGCACCTGTCTCCATGGTTCTGGTCCCTGCTCCTCAGTTTAGTGCCAGCCCCACCTTTCCCCCCACCCCCTGTCCAGGTCGGAGGCCGGACGCTGGAGCTGGGCAGTGCAGGGCAGCTGCAGTGCTGGCTGGTGCTCACACCACCTTCCCCCAGCACTCTCACTCCCCAGGATCCAGCATGAGTCTCTTCCACCTCTCCCCATCCTCCCAGATTGCAAGCTCCCAAGACCAAGCAAAAATTGCAGATGACAAAAAAAAAAAAAAAAACTACTCAAGATAGTTAAGTCCCAGGCAGAATGTGAAGAGCTACAGAAGGATCTGTCAAAACTAGGTGACTGGGCAAAAAAATTGCAAATGAAATTCAGTGTTGATAAATGCAAAGTAATGCACATTGGAAAACAATCCCAACTATACATATAAAATGATGGGATCTAAATTAGCAGTTGCCACTCAAGAAAGAGAGCTTGGCGTCATTGTGTCTAGGTCTCTGAAAATAAGTACTCCTGTTCTTTTTGAAAACATCCACTCAATGCGCAGCGGCAGTCAAAAAAGCAAACAGAATGTTGGGCATCATTAAGAACCTCCTTCCTGGGAGGTTTTTAAGGCCCGGCTTGACAAAGCCCTGGCTGGGATGATTTAGTTGGGAATTGGTCCTGCTTTGAGCAGGGGGTTGGACTAGATGACCTCTTGAGGTCCCTTCCAACCCTGATATTCTATGATTCTATGAAGAAAGGGACAGATAGTAAGACAGAAAATATCATATTGCCTCTGTATAAATCCATGGTACGCCCATACCTTGAATACTGCGTGCAGATGTGGTCACCCCATCTCAAAACAGATATATTGGAATCGGAAAAGGTTCAGAAAAGAGCAACAAAAATGATTAGGGTATGGCTTCCGTATGAGGAAAGATTAATAAGACTGGGACTTTTCAGCTTGGAAAAGAGACGACTAAGGAGGGATATGATCGAGGCCTATAAATGACAGGTGTGGAGAAAGTAAATAAGGAAGTGTTATTTACTCCTTCTCGTTATACAAGATCTAGGGGTCACCAAATGAAATTAATAGGCAGCAGGTTTAAAACAAACAAAAGGAAGTATTTCTTCACAAAACCCACAGTCAATCTCTTTGCAACAGGATTTTGTGAAGGCCAAGACTATAACAGGGCTTAAAAAAGAACTAGATACATTCATGGAGGATAGGTCCATCAAGAGCTGTTAGCCAGGATGGGCAGGGATGGTGTCCCTAGTCTCTGTTTGCCAGAAGCTGGGAATGATGATTACCTGTTCTGTTCATTCCCTCTGGGGCACCTGGCATTGGCCACTGTCGGAAAATGGGATAATGGGCTAGATTACTTTTTTTTTGACCCAGTATGGTCGTTCTTATGTTCTTAAGCCTGTCGGGATGCACACTTGCCCATGTCTTGTGAAGGGAGACAGTACAAGGACAGACAAGGAGAGCATGTGTTAACCAACACAATAAAGAAGAGACAGTGGGGAGAAGGAGGAAATTAACTCTGATCCGGTGGACACTTTCCTGGATCCAGACCGCTGCTTGGGAAGACACATTACTATCTGTTCTGGGGATCAACAGCTCCTGCCATCCATGGGGATATTATCTCCACCTGGAGCCACAGCCGATCAGCAATCTTTTCCTAGTAACCCAGCCTGGAGGAGGGTTAGTGGTCTCCAAAGCACCCTCTTGTGTCCTGGGGTGGATCTGCAGAGCCCTGCTAACTCACAAGTCAGATAAATAATCAAAGCATTCCCCTTCTGGGGTCCACTTTAATAAATCCTGCAGCTTTTCCACCTCAGTTCCAAGGTGAGCACAGACCCTTAGCCCTGAGTGTCTGCCTCTCCTGCAGAACTCAAACACTCTCCTCTTCCCTTGAGTCAAGAGTCCCCAGCCCTCCTTCCCAGAGCTGGCTTCATGTCAGTCTCTCTCCTGGTATCTGGAGCCCCCATGCCTCCTTCGCAGAGAGGGCTTCTCTTCCCTCCCTGCAAGAACCAGTCTTGCTCTTTCCAGCACACCCCTGCAGCTACTTCCTTACTCCAGCTACAGCTTCTCAGGCACCTGCCCTGGCTAAAACCCACTTAGCTGAAGTTAGGATCCCACCTGAGCTCCCTTCCCCAGGGACTAACCCTAACCCTTCCTCCCTTATTCCCCCAGGTCTTGCCTGAGTTAGTCAGATGGCCTCCTTGACTCTTACTCACCTGGGAAGGAAAGCTAAACTTGTCTCACATGAACCTTAATTTTTCCAGCTGTGGGTCTGAGCCTACATGTGGGGAACAGCTCTTCCATATAGAAAAATCTGCAAGGATGGGCCTAATAGTAACAATAGTATCAAAGCAATGATACTGTGCAACATCAATGAATAGACTCTAAATGTAGCACTGCAATGATCAGTTTCAGTCATCTCTCTAGATCAAAAGGTTAAACCTCCTCTAAAGAGAAAAATACTCAATACAGTTACACAACTGAGGGGGAGGGATAGCTCAGTGGTTTGAGCATTGGCCTGCTAAACCCAGGGCTGAGAGTTTAATCCTTGAGGGGGCCATTTAGGGATCTGGAGCAAAAATCTATCTGGGGATTGCTCCTGCTTTGAGCAGGGGGTTGGACTAGATGAGTATTCTATGATTCTAATTGTTAGACAAGCTTTTTCATTCAAAGATCTATTCCACATTGGAAACAAGGTAAATATGGGATAATCACTGTTTGAAATGGAGAAAGATCAGAGAGCTTTGATTATTGCTTGAAAACAAGTTCAATATGAAATGTATTTGATAAACAATTGATTCATAATTTGGAGCTTCCCTGAAAGGTTTATTACTGGGGGCAGGAATAATTAACAATCAACCCCAGCGTCTTCATTTTAATTTCAAGGGTCAGTTTCTATATTCTTCTAAATAAGGAAGATGTTTGACCACATATTTGTAGATTTACTACAAAATAAGCAATTTTCTGGCTCTACAGAGCATCTGCATGCTTTGCCCCAGGGCGAAGACTACTGAAAAAGAAAGGCAGTGAAGTAGCTTCCTCCTCCATAAAGCCTCCATCACACACACCCCCTGTTGGTAAACGGCTATTAGAAACAGTTCTCTTTTTCCCAGTTTGCTATCCGGGGATGACAACACACTCCTGCCTCTGACCCTGTGAAGGAAAAGCCCTGCAAAGGGGCTCAGCCCGCCATGCTGATGATGGCCCCAGTTCCCCCGCACACCTTTGAAGGCTGCTTGTCTTGGTGCCCTTAGGATAACTCTGGAGACGTGTTTATGCTGCAGACTTTGTGGTCAGTGATTCCCAAGGGCTCGGGGGCAGAACCGGGTCCTTTACACGTCTGGGCCCATAGAGGGTATGGCCGGGTGGGTGCAAACCCTGGTGCACTCGAGCAGTGCCCCACACAAAGGCTGGGTGTCCCTGGCCGGGACCTGCCCCAGCCCCTGGGGAACGGGTAGCGGAGGCATCATAGCCAGAGGGGCCACGGGGTGACTCCCTGGCGGGGCCGGGCTGCAGCTCCTGGCTACACCTGCCCTGCCCGCATCGCTCTCCCGGCAGCGCAGCATCTGCCCGCGCCAGCGCCGCTGTCTCCCGCTCCCGGCGGCACCGGCCGCTCAGTCCCGGGGTGCGGGGCAGGGCCCATGTGACGTGACCGGAAACAAGGAGCGGAAGTTTTGTTCCCCCGGTGAGCGCTCCTCTACAGTCCCACCAGGCACAGTGACCGGAAGATATGTTTCTGCGGTGTGCGCTCCCTTAGAGTCCAACCGGGAACAGTGACCGGAAGTTATGTTACTCCAGTGAGCGCTCCTTTAGAGTACAACCGGGAACTGTGACCGGAAATTAGTTTGCTCCGGTGAGCTCTCATTTAGAGTCCAACCGGGAACTGTGGCCGGAAGTTATTTTGCTCCGTTTAGGATTAGGTTTAGGATGAGATCTTTTCATGAAAACTTCAGACAAAGCACCACTCGTTACTGTTCATTTGCAGGGGACACATTCTCATGGAATTTTCATTTTTAAGCAGTTTGGATTCTGTCCTGAGCTTTTGGGTAGAATGTTTCGTGAAAATAAGAAACAAAGAGAAAGTCATTACTGATCAGTTCTTGTGACCAGTGTTTAGTGCAATCTTAATGTTAAACCCATTAGGATTGTCTCCTGATAATTTGCAAGAGATCGGTTCATGAAAATTAAAAACAAACCAAAATCCATTACTGGGTAACCCTTCTGCCAGGTGTAGCCAGGAGCAACAAGGGCTGGGTTCAGCATCTAGGGGCTCATTTTCAACAATATATCACAAAACCGGCTCTAGCCCCCACCCAGTGACAATTACACACCCTCTGCGCACCTAACTTTTAATAAAAGGAGGGAATTAACTCAGCATTAATTTGGGAAAACACCACAATTAGGGTTCATAAACATAAACCAAGTAAGTTGGGCACTGTCCTATTCCCCTCAGGGTCTTAGGTCCAGCAACCCAAAAGTTCCTTTAACGTGCCCATCCCTTCTCTGTACCCCACTAACAGTTGCTCTCCTTGGCCAGTGCAGCCCCCGAGGTCAAGGAGGCACCTTACATGCTGCACTTCTAGGGCACGCACTCATCCCCAATAGCTGATTGCTACACCGCTGCAGGCTGTGCTCAGGCTGCTCACCGCGCATCTCTACCAACCTCCCTGTTAGCAGAACCACTACTCCAGATGGCCACTCGCCCAGATGTCTTCAGCACCCCCCACACTTAACACAGATCACCGTGATTTCAGCTGTTAGGGGGCAAGGGGAGCTTCACTAATGATGCACACTGGGGACTGTCTTGCAATAGAAACACTATCCCAAAGCAAATCTAATACTTAGATCTAAATATCAGTGATTTTAGCTCTAGATAGTCTAAAATAATTCTTTTATTATATCATGGCATGAACTAGGACCCAGTACAGGTGCCTCCACCTTTTCTCAACTTAATGGGCTTTGGAACCCATGTCTCCTGCGTAGTGAGTGCCATTGAGTTGAGGGTGAGTCCCTCCACTGGGGTATGCCAGGTACAGTTCTGCTGCCCTCAGTTCACACAACAAGGATAACAATTCCCTGTTAATTCTGCCCCAATAACAAGGAGACAGGGAAATCCAACACAAGCGACAAGAGATCATTTGGGCAAGCAATCCCATCAGGCTGAGCACCTCAGCAGGGTGGGTGTGTCCATGCAAACGAGATCAGCTTCTGTAGTCTTTTCCCACAGCTCACCACTAAATGTCAGGGGAGGGCTCATTCAGACTCTGCTCACATCTGATCACTGCACGTCACACATTTCTTGTCAAAACTTACTTTTTAATAGTACAGTTAGAATTCTGCCCTGAGCATTTGGGAGAAGTTCAATTCGTAAAAATCAGAAACAAAGATAAAGCCCTTACTGATAAGAGCTGGTAACAAATTTATCATGGAGTCTTTATCCAAAAGCCATTAGGATTCTGAAATGACCATATGGACGAGATCAGTTCATCAAAATGACAAACAAAGTGAAAGTCATTACCGATAACTCCAAGTGACAAATTTACAATGGAATCTTCATCACAATGCCATAAGAATTCTGTGCTGACCTTTTCAAAGAAATTGCTTAGTGAAAAATAAAAACAAGGAGAAAGTCATTACTCATTATTACGGGTGACAAATTTCTTGGAGAATCTTGATTTCAAATGCAATTCAGATTCTGTTCTGACCATTGGGGTAGAGTAGTTCATGAAAATAAGAACAAAGAGAAAGTCATTACTGATTACTTCTAGTGACAACTTTCTCAGGTAATATTCGTTTTAAAGCAGTTGAAATTTGTCATCATTTGGAAGAGATCGGTTCCTGAAAATTACAACTAGAGAAAGTCATTACTGATAAAGCTGTTGCTCAATGAAAAATAGAATCCTTATCACAAAGTCATTAGGATTCTGCACTTCTCATTTGGAACCCATCTGTTTGTGAAAATCATAAACAAAGAGAAAATCAATATTGATAACTGATGTTGATAAATTTATGGCAGTGTATTCATTTTCAAGCAGTTGGGATTATGTTCTGATCATTTGGAAAAGAATTTTTCATGAAAATTTCAAACAAAGCAAAACTCATTACTTATCATGGCTGGGGACAAATTATCACGGAATTTTCATTTTCAGCAATTAGGCCTCTGTCCTGAGGATTTGGAAGATATTGGTTCGTGAAAATTACAAACCAGGAAAAAGTCATTTCTCATAAGTGCTTGTGACAAATGTGTCATGGATTCTTCATCCTTAAGCCATTAGGGCTCTGCCCTGATATTTTGGACTCTATCGGGTCGTTAAGATTACAAACAGAGAGAAAGTCATTATTGAAAAAAAGCTGGTGAATAATTTACAGTGGAATCTTTAATCAAAAAGCCATTAAGATTCCATGCTGATCATCTGGAAAACATTGGTTGGTGAAAATTACAAAGAAAAGGAAAACCATTACTGATAAAACCTCGTGAGAACTTTCTTGGATAATATTAATATTAAAGTAGTTGGAACTCTGTACTTATCATTTGGAACAGATATGGTCATGAAAACTTCAAACAAAGCAAAAATCATTACTGTACATCGGACAAATTCTCATGGAATTTTCATTTATAAGTAGTTAGGATTCTGTCCTGAGAATTTCGGTCCGAACATTTTGTGAAAATAAGAAACAATGAGAAAGTCCTTACTCATCAACACTTGTGACAAATTTAGCATGGAATCTTTATCACAAAGCCATTAGGCTTCTGTGCTGATCATTTGGAAGAAATTGCTTCCTTATCGTTACAAACAGAAAGACATTACTGATAAAATTGGTGACCAGTAGGAAGAAATTGGAAGAAATTTGGAAGAAATAGGGAAGAACTGTAAACGCCCAACAAAGCAAAACTCATTACTCTTCATGGCTGGGGACAAATTCTCATGGAATTTTCATTTTAAGCAGTTAGGATTCTGTCCTGAGAATATGGGTTAGAACATTTTGTGAACATATTACTGATCAGTGCTTGTTAAAAATTTCTCCTTGTTTGTAATTTTCATGAGCTAATTTCTCATAAGCACAGATAAGTAGTGACTTTCATTTGGTTGTAGTTTTCACCTACCGATCTACCGCTAATGCTCATAGCACAATCCTGAGTTCCTTAAAAAGTAAGACTCTAGGACAAATATGTTACCTGCAATGATCAGTAATGGATTTTGGTTTCGTGTGCAATTTTTACGAACCGATCTCTTCCAAATGATGAGGACAGAATTCCAACTGCTTTAAAATTAATAGTCTCCATTAAGTTTCTCACCAGCAATTATCAGGAATGTCTTTCTCTTTGTCACTTATTTTCACGAACTGATCTACCCCAAATGGTGAGAACAGAATCAGAACTGCATTGAAAATGAAGCTTCTCTTGAAATTTGTCACACACAATGATCACTAATGTCTTTCTCATTCTTAGCAATGTTCATGAACCGATCTCTTCCAAAATATCAGGGCAGAATCTTAATGGCTTTGTGATGAAGACTCCATGGTAAATGTCTCACAAGGACTTTTTGACTTTCTCTTTCTTTGTAACTTCCATATGGCCAAGAGAGAAGCCTACTAACTTTAAGAAGAAGAATCCATGAGAAATTTGTCACCAAGTTTAATCAGTAAGGCCATTCTCTCTGTTTCCGTTTTAATGAACCGAGATATTTCAAAATAACAGGGCAGCGTACTAATGACGTTCAGATGAAGAATCCATTAGACCTATGTCACAAGCATTTATCAGAAATGTCTTTAATGACTGGCATTTTATTTGTAATTTTCAAAAACCGGCCTATCCCAAATGCTCAGGAGGGAATCCTAAAGGCTTAAAATGAATATTCCATGCGAATTTGTCCAAAGACATGAAAAGTAATGATTTTCTTAGTTTGAAATTAGCATGCAAAATATCTTCCAGATGATCAGGACAGACTCACAACTGCTTTAAAATGAAATGTCTCCACTAAATTACTCACCAGCAGTTATCAGTAATAACGTTCTCACAGAAAGAACAGGAGTACTTGTGGCACCTTAGAGACTAACAAATTTATTTGAGCATAAGCTTTCGTGGGTTACAGCCCACTTCTTCTTCTTCGGCAGTAGCCCACAAAAGCTTATGCTCAAATAAATTTGTTAGTCTCTAAGGTGCCACAAGTACTCCTGTTCTTTTTGTGGATACAGACTAACACGGCTGCTACTCTAAAATGTTCTCACTGTTTGTAATTTTCACGAACTGATCACTTCCAAATGATCAGCAAGGAAAGCTAAGGGATTTGTGATGAAGATTACTCTTTGAAAGTGGATGTTGTGAAGGACAAAACTATAATACGGTTCAAAAAAGAACTAGATAAATTCATGGAGGAGAGGTGCATCAAGGGCTATTAGCCAGGATGGGGTGGGATGGTGTCCATAGCCTCTGTTTGCCAGAAGATGGGAATGAGTGACAGGGAATGGATCACTTGATGATTACCTGTTCTGTTCATTTGCTCTTGGGCACCTGGCATTGGTCACTGTTGGAAGACAGTATACTGGGCTAGATGGCCTTTTTTCTGACTCAGTATGGCCGTTCTTTTGTTCTTAAGCTTGTCAGGATGCACACCTGCCCATGGCCTGTGAAGGGAGACAGTTCAAGGACAGACAAGGAGAGCATGTGTTGGCCACCACAATAGAGCAGACACACTGGGGAGAAGGAGGAAATTAATTCGGACATGGTGGACGCTTTCCTGGATCCAGACTGCTGCTGGGGAAGACAAATTACTATCTGTTCTGAGGATCAACAGCTCCCCCTTTTGACGTTATTGACATAATCTGTGACCGTATAGATCATTGTTGCAACCACCATTATATATTTGCAGCAAATATTGTACACAGGTTTTTGTGTGTTTATGGAAAGGTTATGAGTTGCTGATTATGATTATGCTATCTGTGTGTGTGTATAATTTTTGTAGTTGAAGTTATGAATATTGGCTATGTACTTGTATCTTAATGTGTTTTGATTCTAAGTAGCCTCAGTGAAGCTCACCAGATGCAACAGGAGACGCACCAGAGCCACAGGAGATGGCCAGACTTCAGTTCCAAGTACTGGAAGAGCAGAGAAAGTCATTGCCACCTGATACTCCACTTCTCCGCCATAACAAAAGAACCTGGGAAAGGATCTGTCCCATTTACAAAGATACTGAACACATAGAGGAGTTTTTGTTTACTTTTGAACGTCTGTGTTCACTGCATGGGATCCCAGATGAGCAGCAAATGCCTTTCCTGCTGACCAAACTGACTGGAAAAGTCAGGGAAGTAGTTAATGCATTGAGGGAACAAGAAGCCTTAGATTATGTGCTGTTTAAAGATTCTGTGTTAAGGTGATTCAATGCCACTCCTGAGTCTTACAATGTTAAGTTTAGAAAGTTTAAAATGTCTAAGGATTGTACTTTTGTCGTATGTGCTCATAAACTGGGGGGTTTTGTTAAAAAATGTGTTGTGAGAGCCAAGGCGCATGGGAGTTTTGAAAAACTGCTGGTTTTAATAACTTTGGAACAGTTCTTAGACATTGTGCTTGACCATTTGAGAGCAGCTGTGTGTGACAGGGAACCTGAGTCAGTCCTATGGGCTGCAGAGACTGCGGATGTCCATACTCCAAACAGGGCTTGAGAAGGGTGTAAACACCAGGGGAAAATGAATCACCATTCTCCCCAGTTTAAGAGGCGAGAAGGATTTAAAAGTGGGACCAGCCTCACTTCTGTGACAAAAGCTAATGGGGGCCCGGAGCAGAAAAACTCCTACTCCAAGGGAAAACAAGTGGTATAGCATTTATGTGGTACTCCTAGGCACATGAAACCAGAGTGTCCAAATGTAAATAATAAAACCCCAACCCCAGTAAATGCTAATCCTATTATTATAAACTCACAGGCAAGCCACACAAGAGCCCAGCGCTGGTGCCCTGTGTGCAAATGCTGTTTCTGTTGTCTCTGAAGAATTTGACCTTAGAACTCATATTAAAGCTAAATATGGGAAAATGAATACAGAGTTTATTAGGCTAGGTCTACACTACGGGAGGGGCGGGGGGGCTCGACCTAAGATACGCAACTTCAGCTACACGAATAGCGTAGCTGAAGTTGCGTATTTTAGGTCGACTTACCTGGCTGTGAGGACGGCGGCGAGTTGACCGCTGCCACTCCCCCGTTGACTCCACTTCTGCCTCTCGCTGCGGTGGAGTTCCAGAGTCGACGGCAGAGCGATCGGGGATCGATTTTATTGCGTCTACACTAGATGCGATAAATCGATCCCCGATAGATCAATCGCTACCTGCCGATCTGGCGGGTAGGGAAGACGTGCCCTTAACAGTGCAGAAGTTAATGGAGTGAGGTGTATGGCATGGAGGGACACCACAGCAGATATTACTTGGGTTAAAGCAAGTCTTATCAGGGAGGAAGATTATTTGCCAGGTAAAAGTGTAGCTGTTGTAGCCTTATCTGAGTATTTTGTCAGGGTGCCTTTGACTAAAATCCACCTTAAATGGAAGGGATTTGATGGCACCATGACTGTGGGAGTGAAAAACACAATCCCTAAGGATCATATGATTGGAAATTATATTAAAGTTATGTTCAGTCAAGTTACAATAAACCAGGCACAGGGGGTAGGATTAATCCTGAGGTTGTGTCTATGGAGGGTTTCTCCAAAAGTCTGTCTTTGCAGAGTAGCTGTTTGGGTGTGAATGAAGTTGCTAAATGTCTATCTAATGTCTCAGAAATAAATCTGGAATTAGATCAAGCAAAAGGAGAGGAGAACAAGCTTGGATGAGCCTAGGCAGCCTTGTGAACGGATGGCTGTGTCTAGTCAGCAGTTTGGGAAGACAAGGCTAGTGGAAAATAAGTGTCCCTATACCTTACCTGTTACCTGTGTGGAGAATTGTAACAGTAAAGGGAATGTACCTGTGTCGGTTGGGGTATTGACTTTCCTATGGAGGGAGCTACCCCAGCCTCCAAGCAGTTGTCTGTGAACAGCCCTGTGTGCTGGGACAAGGGAAATGATAGCCCAAGCTGTGTGTCTGGTAAAGGGGAATGTTTCTCCAGCTCTTCTTTGTCTGTGGAGCAGACAGGAGGTACCTTTCAGCCTGTGAGGGTTGAGGGTAGTGCAATTGTCACAGAGCTGTTTCTGAATTTAACTAAAGCTCAGGAAGGGAATGGTCCTAAGTTTGTATCTGCTAGGGACAATGACACTCTAGGTGAAGAGGGTAAGGGCAGAATTTCTGTGAGGGATGAATTGTTGCTCCTAGGGAAAGGAATTTTCATGGTAATCTGTGCAAGCAGTTTGCTGTAACTGAAGGGTGTGGAAGTGATTTGATCAAGAACGTTTCAATTCCTGATAGCCAATCAGTTGAGACAGGCTCTTGTACCTGGCTATGTTTGGTCCTAGACAGCATTTGATTCTTTTTCACTCCATGCTATAATAAAAGAACTAATTTAGACTATATTCACAATCTTGTTACATGCCTCAGAGCTGAGATCACTGATGTCTAGGTCTAAGTATTAGACTTACTTTGTGACAGTGTGCATCAGCAGTGAGGCTCCCCCCACTAACAGCTGAAATCACAGTGCTGTGTTAAGTGTATGGGCGGGGCCCTGAAGACATCTTGGTGTCTGGCCAACAGGGCAGTTGACGGAGAGACGTGCCAAGCGGCCAGAGCAGAGACCCGGCAATCAGCCGTTGGGGCAATGAGCAAGTGCCCAAGCAGTGCAATCTGTAAGGTGCCTCCTTACCCGCCCCCTCCACACAGGATGGGAGGTGAACTCTGAAGATGACCCTCTGAACTCTGGGGCTGCATTGGCCAAGGACAGCAACTGAGAGTGGGGTACAGAGAAGGGACGGGACAGGCACGTTAAAGAGACTTTTTGGTTGCTGGACTTAAGATCCTGAGGGGAACAGGACACTGCCCAATTTACTTGGGGGCGGGTCTTTTGTCATGGTTTGTGTTTATGAACCCTAGTTGCGGTGTTTTCCCAAATTAATGCTGAGTTAATTCTTTTATTAAAAGGTTTTGGTGCACAGACTCTGTGCTTGTGAGGGGAAAGTATTGCCTCTTAGAGGTGCCCAGGGGGTGGTGTGTATTTGTCCCAGGTCACTGGGTGTGGGCTTGAGCCGGTTTTGTGATATATTGTTGAAAATGAACCCCTAGATCAGGGGCGGGCAAACTTTTCGGTTTGAGAGTCGCAACAGGTTTCCAAAATTGTCTGGAGGGCTGGTTAGGGGAGGCTGTGCCTCCCAAACAGCCAGGCGTGGGCTGGCCCCCGCCCCCATCAGACCCCCTCCATTTCTCACTCCCTGATGGCCCCCCCAGGACTCCTGCCCCATCCAACCCCCCCCCCCCCCCCCGTTCTCTGACAGTCCCCCTGGGACCTCTGCCGCATCACCCCTCCCTTCTCCCTGTCCCCTGATTACCCCCAGAACCCATGCCCCTGACTGCCAAATCCAACCCTCCCTCCTTCCTGACTGCCCCCTGACCCCATTCAACCTCCCTGTTCCCCGCCCTCTGACCACCCCGACCCCTATCCACACCTCTGCCCCCGAACTCCCCTGCCCCCTATCCGCTCTCTGCCCCCTTACCATGCTGCCTGGAGCACCGGTGGCTGGCGGTGCTACAGCTGCGCCACCGCATCTGGCTGCAGCTCTGCAGCGGCACTGCCCCAGGAGCTCGCAGCCCAGAGCATTGCGCTGGCTGCAGGGGAGGGGGAACAGCAGGGGAGGGGCCGGGGACCAGCCTCCCGGGCCAGGAGCTCAGGGGCCGGGCAGGAGGGTTCTGCGGGCCGGATGTGGCCCGCGGGCCATAGTTTGCCCATCTCTTCCCTAGATGCTGAACCCGGCCCTTGTTGCCGCTGGCTCCATGTGGCAGAAGGGTTACACAGTAATGGATTTTGGTTTGTTTTTAATTTTCATGTACCCATCTCTTGCAAATAATCAGGAGACAATCCTCATGGGTTTGAGATGAAGATAGCACTGAAAATTTGTCTCAAAGTACAGATCAGTAATGACTTTCTCTTTGTTTCTTATTTTCATGACAAGTTCAAACTCAAAAGCTCAGGACAGAATCCTAACTGCTTAAAAATGAACATTCCATGCGAATTTGTCCCCAGCAAATGAACAGTACTGAATTTTGTTTTGTCTGACATTTTCATGAAAAGATTTTGTCCTAAACCTAATCCTAAACGCTCACCGGGACAACATAACTTCTGCTCCGGTCAGGCAGTGCCCACTGTTCGCCTGGGCCCTATCCCGCACCCTTGGGGCTGAGCGGGCGGTGCCCTCGGGAGAGGAGCCAGGAGAATGATGAGAGTGATGAGGAAGGAGCCACTGTGAGTCCTCCTGACATCCAACCAGGGCAGGTATATCCGAGAGCTGGGCCCTGACCCCGCAGCTGCAGCCCGGCCCCCCCAGGGAGTCACCCCGTGGCCCCTCTGGCTATGATGCCTCCGCTACCCGTTCCCCAGGGGCAGGGGCAGGTCCCGGCCAGGGACACCCAGCCTTTGTGTGGGGCACTGCTTGAGTGCACCAGGGTTTGCACCCACCCGGCATACCCTCTATGGGCCCAGAAGTGTAAAGGACCCGGTTCTGCCCCCGAGCCCTTGGGAATCACTGACCACAAAGTCTGCAGCATAAACACGTCTCCAGAGTTATCCTAAGAGGCCAGGGCACCAAGACAAGCAGCCTTCAAAGGTGTGCGGGGGAATGGGGTG
Organism: Malaclemys terrapin pileata; assembly: GCF_027887155.1. Classification (NCBI taxonomy): domain Eukaryota; kingdom Metazoa; phylum Chordata; order Testudines; family Emydidae; genus Malaclemys; species Malaclemys terrapin. The sequence continues at coordinate 16,377,645 of NC_071519.1, read as the reverse complement.
GGGGTCACATGTTAGCATCATCAGCATGGGTGGCTCGGCCCCTCTGCAGGGCTTTTCCTTCACAGATTTAAAGGCGGGAGTGTGTCATCATCCCCAGATTACAAACTGGGAAACAAACAGAGAAATCTTTCTACTAGCCATTTCCTAGAAGTGTGAAATGGAGAATTTACATAGTAAGAAGCTGCTTCACTGCCGCACAGTGTTTGTTTTTCTTTTTCAATAGTCTTCGCCCTGGGGCAAAGCATTCAGATGCTCAGTCAGGACAGAAAATCTACAAATATGTGGTCAAATATCCTTCTTTTTAGAATAATATGGAAACAGACCCTTGAAATTAAAATGAAGACACTGGGTTTGATTATTAACTATTCCTGCCTCCAGTAATAAACCTTTCAGGGAAGCTCCAAATTATGAATCAATTGTTTATCAAATACATTTCAGATTGAACTTGTTTTCAGACAATAACCAAAGCTCTCTGATCTTTCTCCATTTCAGACAGTGATTATCCCATATTTACCTCGCTTCCAATGTGGGGCTTAAAATAGATCTTTGAATTAAAAAGCTCGTCTAACAATTGTGTAACTGTATCAAGTATTTTTCTCTTTAGACCTCTTGAGCTAGGGAGATGACTGAAGCTGATCATTGCAGTGCTACATTTAGAGTCTATTCATTGATGTTGCACAACATCATTGCTTGGATACTATTGTTACTATTAGGCCCATCCTTGCAGATTTTTCTATATGGAAGAGCTGTTCCCCACATGTAGGTTCAGACCCACAGCTGGAAGAATTAAGGTTCATGTGAGACAAGTTTAGCTTTCCTTCCCAGGTGAGTAAGAGTCAAGGAGGCCATGTGACTAACTCAGGCAAGACCTGGGGGAATAAGGGAGGAAAGGACAGGCTCCTGGGGTAGTCCCTGGGGAAGGGAGCTCAGGTGGGCTCCCTATGTGGGTTTTAGGCAGGGGAGATGCCTGAGAAGCTGTAGCTAGAGTGAGGAAGTAGCTGCAGGGGTGTGCTGCAAGGAGCAAGACTGTTCTTGCAGGAAGGGTGGGAAGAGAAGCCCTCTCTGAGCAGGAGAGCTGGGGGTTCCAGATACCAGGAGAGAGACTGACCTGAAGCCAGCTCTGGGAAGGAGGGCTGGGGACTCTTGACTCAAGAGAAGAGGAGAGTGTTTGAATTCTGCAGGAGAGGCGGATGCTGAGGTCTGAGGGTCTGTGCTCGGATTGAGACTAAGGTGGAGAAGCTGCAGGATTTATTAAAATGGACCCCAGAAGGGGACTGCTTTGATAATTTATCTGACTTGTGAGTAAATGTTAAAGGGCCCTGAGCAGAAAGGGAAACTGAGGCAGAGCTCTGCAGCTCCACCCCAGGTCACAAGAGGATGCTTTGAAGGCCACTAACCCTGCTACAGCCTGGGTTACTAGGAAAAGGTTGCTGATCGGCTATGGCTCCAGGTGGAGATAACTTCCCCATTGATGGGCGGAGCTGTTGATCCCCAGGACAGATAGTAATGTGTCTTCCCCAGCAGGGGTCTGGATCCAGGAAAATGTCCACCAGCTCTTAGTTAGTTTCCCCCTTCTCCCCACTGTCTCTTCTCTATTGTGTTGGGCAACACATGCTCTCCTGGTCTGTCTTTGTACTGTCTCCCTTCACAGGACATGGGCAGGTGTGCATCCTGACAGGCTTAAGAACATAAGAACAACCATACTGAGTCAGACCAAAGGCCATCTAGCCCAGTATCCTCTCTTCCGGCAGTGGCCAATGCCAGGTGCCCAAGAGCGAATGAACAGAACAGGTAATCATCAAGTGATCCATTCCCTGTCACTCATTCCCATCTTCTGGCAAACAGAGGCTACTGACACCATCCCTGCCCATCCTGGCTAATTGCCCTTGATGGACCTATCCTCCATGAACTTATCTAGTTATTTTTTAAACCCTTTTATATGTTTGGCCACTTGCAGAGAGGAATCTTCATCACATAGCCCTTTGCATGCTTCCAAATGATCAGCATGGAATGCTATCTGTGGAAAAATTACAAACAGAGAGAAAGTCATTGCTGATAAAAGTTGGTGTCAAAATTGTCATGGATGTTCTTCTTCCTAATCCCATAGGCTTTGTCCTGATGATATGACAGGATTGGTTCCTGAAAATTACCAACAAAGAAAAACTCAACCGTGATCAATGTTTGTGAAAATATTCTCATGTTATCTTCATTTTCAGTCACTTAGGATTCTCTCCTGAAGTTCTGCGGTAGATATGTTTATGAAATTTACAAATAATGAGAAAGTAATAACATGGCTTCTTCATCACAGAATCATTATGTTTCTGCTCTGATATTTTTGAAGTAATCAGTTTGTGAAAACAGCAAAAAAGAGAAAGAGATTAGTGATCACTGCAGGCGTCAAATTTCTTGGAGAATCTCGATTTTTTTGGAATGCTTCAAGGAGGGCTGCATCACTCAGAGCCAGAAGGGCCAGAAAAGCAGCATAGGGAGCAGTGACGGTTAGAGCACAGACCGTTCTGGTTAGCCCAAATCCCAGTCAAGCTGGAGTGAACCCCTTTGTTCAGGCTCTATGTCTCACTCTCAGGCTGACCTCTTTTCCTCACATCTCTTTCCCGCTGTGAGACCAAGCTGAGCAGGGTCCCTTTAACCAGTGACCTGGAGAATTGTGGCCCCAAAAATGTTCTCCATAAGCACCACAGCATCTTTCTCAGCCCTTGTAGCTGTCCTGCCGGGCATGTCCAAGATTCCTACAGCTCAGTTTCTAATCAATCAAACGTACAGTTTCCAATACACAGGTCAGAGCAGTTTGACGTCCTTCCTTCGGTCTGGTCTATTAGATGACACCAACAGGGTGCACATCAGGAATGTTCATGCAGCCCTGAGCCCTTTTGCCACCCTGAAACCTTTGGTGTGAAACTGGGATGGGTCCTGCCACGACCTCCCCCCACCTCCTATGCCAGGGTGCATGGCGTGGAGTGCACCCACATTCCTCCATGTGTCAGCTGGCGTGGCTGCAGTCAGGGGTGTCCTGATGCCTAGGTTAGTTTATTGAGTGACCCCTTGAGCATTTGGGAGGCTCAGTGTAGGTTTGTCCCCCTGGTAGGTTGGGCTTAACCCAGTCACATCTCTGGGGCTCTGATGTCCCAGGGGCTGGTGAGGCAGGGATGCAATGTGCTTCCATGCACTGACAGGCCCCCTTCTCGCACCACGGGACAGGACAAACACATTTGGCAGCCCCTCTTTCCTGCCTGTGTCTCCCCCACTCAGCTGGGGTCTCAGCTACCACAAGGCTCAGCCTAGCCTTTGCTTTCATAGAGGACAGACACCTCCATACAATTTTGGAAACCTGATGCAGCCCTCAAGCCAAAAAGTTTGCCCACCCCTGGCCTAGGCTGCACCTGGAGGAGGAGCCAGGGAGCAATGAGAACTAATTAAAGATGAGGCTCGGCTGCCCAGGGATAGGAGGGGCCTGTAGAAAGCCCAGTAGCAAAGAGCAGAAGAGGGCTGCAGAGAGAGAGGCTGCAGGCACACTCAGGGTGAGCGAAGACAAGGTGGGAGGTAGCCCAGGGATACAGCAGTAAGGGTCAGGACTGTGCAGATGTAGGGTCCCTGGGCTGGAACCCAGTGTAGAGAGCGGGGTCTGGATTCCCCTTCCAGCCGCTGGCTGTGGTGCCATTAATGGGCAGTGAAAGTGAAGACTGCCTGGGACAGTGGGTCCTGACAGACCTAGATACATGCATGTGATGTTGTTGACATAAACTGGGACCGTATAGATCATTGTTGCAACCAAGGTCCTGTAGTGGCACCCAAATCTTGTATAAAGGGGGTCAAATGAGGTGTCTAAGACAAGGTTATGGTTTACTGGCTATGATTATGCTGTCTATATGTGTGTATCAGTTTTGTAGTTGAGGTTATGAATATTGGCTCTATACTGTCTGTATGGCAAACTTATGCTATGCTTCTGGGTGACATCCCAGACAAGCTGAGATTAGCTCTGCCTAGCCTGCTTGATGGCCCATTAAGGACCATCAGCTATACAATGGACTCATTGAGAGAAGGCAAATACGCCTTCAGACTCAGCAAAGTATGTAGGGACTGGCCCATGTAACTCCAGACTCCATTTTGCTGTAATTTTCCACAGTAAGCACAAAGAGGTGTTCTTACACCTGGAAAAGACTATATAAGGCTGATGCCTCATCTCCATCTTGTCTTCAATCCTGCTTCTTACCTCTGGAGGAACTTTGCTACAAACTGAAGCTCTGAACAAAGGACTGAGGACCCATCCCAGCGGGGGATGTATTCCAGAGATTTGATTTGAACCTGCAGTTTATTCCATCACTGCTACAAGCCTGAACCAAGAACTTTGCCATTACTGTATGTAATTGATTCCATTTAACCAATTCTAACTCTCATCTCTATCTTTTTCCTTTTATGAATAAACCTTTAGATTTTAGATTCTAAAGGACTGGCAACAGCGTGAGTTGTGGGTAAAATCTGATTGGTATATTGACCTGGGTCTGGGGCTTGGTCCTTTGGGATCAGGAAAACCTTTTTTCTTTTATTTGGGTATTGGTTTTCATAACCATTTGTCCCCATACGAGTGGTACTGGTGGTGATACTGGGAAACTGAAGTGTCTAAGGAGATTGCTTGTAAAACTTGTGGCTAGCTGGTGGGGTGAGACCGAAGTCCTCTTAGTCTGGCTGGTTTGGTTTGCCTTAAAGGTGAAAAAACCCCAGCCTTGGGATGTAACTGCCCTGTTTGAGCAATTTGTCCTGCGTTGGCACTCTCAGTTGGGTTCTGCCAGAACCGCATTGTCACAACGCACCATCCCCTGGAAGGAGAGGACTACAGGGACCTGGCCCAGAGGGTCAAGCCACGAAGCGGGAGCAGATGAGTCCCAAGAGAGCGAGACTGAGAGTGACAGAGAGCAATGGCAGGAAGGGGTGTTGGCCTGGTGGAGCTAATCCCCAAACATGGCCAGAAGGAGGCGCTGTAGTGGTGACAGGGCCCCAAGGGGGAGACTAGGACTGGCTGGGGAATGAAACTGGGACTGGGCTGAGACGTTTGAGGAGTGGAGACTAGGGCTGGCTAGGCAAGAAGCCAGGGGCAGGGAAGAAACAGGACTGGGAGAGGGACGGGTTGGAGGGAAAGGGCCAGAAGAGTCTGTGCCCACTAGAGCACACTCCTTTCCAAGGAGGAGAGGAACCCAACTCCCCTGAGTCTCTCCATTCCTCTGCTGTCAGCAAACATCTGTGAGCTCCCAGCAAAGCGCATCTCATCTTCTCCTAGTGCTGCTCCACGGAGGGATTGACAAGCTACAGCTGTTATCTTAGCTCAGGTGGCAGAGGGCTGTGTGTTGGGTGTAAACGTTCCAGTCCTGTGAATGGCCCATCCTGGTGTCAGTATGAGGCCAGATGGTAGAATTTCTGTTTCCCTGTTTGCTTTTTTAAAAAACTAGGAAATTACACACACCCACACAAATTATTATATTAAGGTTGTAAAGTCAAGCACTCAAAAGATGGGAAATGCCAGCATGAGGACTGCCTGTGTAACTTTTATCTGGCATTGTGATATAGGCTTGATATAGTGATGGTAAGGAAGGCAGAGAGCTGTTATGTACCAGAGAGTGGCTTATCGACAGAAGATAAAAGGCGTCAGTTTTCATGGTCAATTTTCATTATGGCCAAAGGGCCAGGGACCATGCGGTCACAAGCTTTGAGCTCACCTGAGAGGCAAAACAGAAGGAATCAGTAGTCTCAGGATGCAATTAGGGGTACTGGAATGGGTGTGGTGGGGAACCCAGGGGGCAATGGGCTATAGCCTCCCCCATTTTACCTGCCATAAGGACAAGCGAGGGGGGAGGGGGCTGGGTCTTGGGGGGAAGGGGTGGTGTAAGGATGGGGTCTCACAGGGCAGGGGTGGTGCAGGGGGTGGGGCTAGGGTTCAGGCGCTCATTTCCCGCCCCCCTCCCAATAGGAAGCTTCCACTGCTCCTGGATGCAATACATCCAGCTGCAGGAGGTGCCTGCCTGTGCAGTCAGAGAAGGGTTAAAGGAAGTTGTGGTGGATGGGGAACATGTGGGTTTCGGAGTCAGGTCTACCTTGCCAGGCAGAATGGTTTCCATAGACTTGCTTTTGCAAAGCCAGGAGAACCACGAAAATTGTTTTCTCTGGGCATGTCAAGCTCTTTCACATTGTTTCCTTCCCCTCTCCCCTGCTTTCTCCAGCTCTGACACCACCTTCCTTCACAGCCCTGCAAAGGTCTGTCTGACCAGTGTAACTGTTGGGATGGCAGGCTCTGCCCCATCCCCTATTAAGCAAAACAACACTATGGATTCCTGTGACCCCACAGCCTGCTGTGAGCTGTTGGGTTCTAGGCCAGTATTGCAGAATACCGTCGTGTTTAATTATGGCTGATAGTGCATGTCCCTCTGGAGCGGCCTGAGCGAGAAGCTGTCCTGGGATATACGCAGACGGCAGCAGGACAGGTCTTAGTGCAGCAAAAGACACAAGTGATTACTTAATTATAGCAGAACCTCCGTTCTCCTGTGTGCTGCTGAAGGAGATCATTCACTTCCCTCGCCACTGTCAGTGCACAGAGGAACTGTGGGGATCCTCTCCAATGTATCAACATCATTCTTGAATTGTGGACACCAGAACTGGACACAGGATTCCAGTTGCAGCCTTGCCAGTGCCAAATACAGAGGTAAAATACCCTCTCTGCTCCCTCCCATGCAAGATTGCCCTGTTTATGCATCCCAGGAGTGCCTTAGCTCTTTGGGGCACAACATCATAGTGGGAACTCATGTTCAGCTGGTTATCCACCAGGACCCCCAATCTTGTCAAAGTCGTTGTTTCCCAGGAGAGAGTCCCCATGTTGTAAGTCTGGCCTATATTCTTTGTTCCTTGATGTATACGTTTATGTTAAGCCGTATTAAAATACATATTGTTTGCTTGCACCCAGTTTATCAAGGGATCCAGATGGCTCTGAATCAGTGACCTGACCTCTTCATTATTTACCACTCCCCAATTTTTGTGTCATCTGCAAACTTTATCTGTGATGATTTTATGTTTTCCAGGTCATGATAAAAATGTTACATAGCATTGGGCCAAGAACCAATCTGTGCAGGATTCCACTGGAAACACACCTGCTTGACAAGGATTCCCCATTCACAGTTACATGTTGAGAGCTATCAGTTAGCCAGTTTTTTAGTCCATTTAATGGGTGCTATCTTAATTTTATAGTGTTCTAGTTTTTTTTAATCAAAACGTCATGTGGAACCAAATCAAACACCTTACAGAAGTCTGTTTATTATGTCAACACTATTATCTTTATCAACCAAACTTGTAATCTCATCAAAAAAGATATCAAGTTAGTTTGACAGGCTCTATTTTCTTTAAACCATGTTGATTGGCATCAATTTCATTCATTCATGTTCTTATTACGTCTCTGGCGTTTAGGGCAGTGCCAAAGTTCCTCCATTTCTGTCTGTTTCTGGCAAGCCTGTCAATGGTTCCCCAGCTGTGTCCCAGGTTTTTCAGCTCGGCTTTCACAGCTCTTCACCATGTTGTTTTCAGGCAGCCTCGTTTTCGCTTGCCTTCAGGTGTCCATCTTATTGCTACTCTGGTGATGGAATCAGTTTCCATCCGAAGCACATGACCGATCCATCTCCAGCGCCTCCTGGCAATGATGGTACTCAGATCCTCTTGGCTGCACTGTGTCAATAGATCTTGGTTTGAGATTGTTCTGGGCCAAAAGATATGGAGGATTTTTCTGAGGCAGGTTGTATGGAATGAAGACAGTTTGGAAATGTCACACTTTCTCATTCCCCAGCATTCTGCACTATAAAGTAGTGTTGAAAGCATGGCCAGCTCCAGGGTTTTTGCCGCCCCAAGCGGCGCAAAAAAAAAAAAAAAAGCCGTGATCGGTGGCAATTCGGCGGTAGCTCCATTGCGCTGCTTTCTTCTTTGGCGGCAGGTCCTTCCCTCTGAGAGGGACCGAGGGACCCGCCACCAAATTGCTGCCAAAGAGCCCGACGTGCCGCCCCTTCCCCTTGGCCGCCCCAAGCACCTACTTCCTGAGCTGGTGCCGGGAGCCGGCCCTGGTTGAAACTACACCGCTCTGATAAACTTGAGTTTGGTTTTGGTGTTGTATTTTGATGATTTCCAGACTGTATTTAAGCTCCTGAAGGTGTTCCTGGCTTTATTGATTTTTGTTCCGGATGTCCTGGCTTGTTCCACCGTCCTGGCTGATGGTGCTGCCCAAGTATGTGAATGTTTCTACATTGGTGAGAACATAATCCTCTATCTGTACTGGTGATGGTGAGGCAATATTAAAGGTCATGATATCTGTCTTATTATGGTTGATTTTCAGTCCAATTTGCTGGATGAATGTGTTGAGTCGAGTTGTTTTTTTCTTGTATATGGTGTTGGGTATGTGATAGGAGAGCGACATCATCTGCAAAGTCCAGGTCTTCAAGGGATGAGAAGAGTGTGCATTTAATTCCTCTTGGCATGTCTTCTGTTGTACGCCACATTACCCAGTCAATGGCAATGTTTAAGAGGACTGCAGACATGACACACCTCTGACATACTCCTGTTTTGACTTCAAAACTCAGCTCACTGTGATCAACACTGCATGTAAAGTTGAAATAGAAGCTTTTAATGACTTTGATCGTACAGAAATGAATTCCATATGCCCACAGAATGCGCCATAGGCTGGTCCTGTGAATGTTATCAAAAGCCATCTCAAAGTCTATGAAATGTATGTAGAGTTGCTGTTGCCATTCTAAGCACTGTTCTATTATGTTTTGTAGAGTGAAGATCTGGTCTGTGCATCCACACCCTTTCCAAAAACCAGCCTGCTCTTTTCTGAGAACGCTATCAACTGCCTCTGATATATGCTGAACTATGATCTTACACAATACTTTGCTTGGCACAGAGAAAAGTGTAATACCATACCAGTTATTACAATCACTGAGAGTTCCTTTTTTTGGAATCTGCACTATAACCTCATTGGTCCACTCATCTGGCACCATGAACGAAAATGGAGAAGGGCTTGTTGATTTCTGTAATCATAGAATCTCAGGGTTGGAAGGGACCTCAGGAAGTCATCTAGTCCAACCCCCTGCTCAAAGCAGGACCAATCCCCAGACAGATTTTTGCCCCAGATCCCTAAATGGCCCCCTCAAGGATTGAACTCACAACCCTGGGTTTAGTAGGCCAATGCTCAAACCACTGAGCTATCCCTCCCATATGAATGACCTAGTCATCAACGGAACCCTATTTGAACATTGTGAAATTCACAAGGTGACATGATGTCCTCCAAATGGCAGAGATAAGAACCAGATTGACCATATCATGATCAGTGGAAATGGCGACGCTCACTGACAGATGTGAAAGTGAGAAGGGGTGTAGATGTTGGCAGCGACCACCACCTTGTGAGAGCCTCCATCAAGCTAAAACTGAGAAGGGACATAGACGTTGTGACATTGACAAGCTAAAGTCCCTTGAAACACAGAAAGCCTTTGTTCTGCAGTTAAAGAACAGGTTTCAAGCATTTGCAGACCTTGATGAAGAGGAGGGGAATGCAGATGAGGAGATCAACAAGAAGTGGGACAAAGTAACAGCAATTTATAAACAGAGCAGTGAAGCCTGTCTAGGCTACAGGCAGAAGAGAAGGAAGGAGTGGATTACACCCAGCACATGGAACGTCACAGAAACCAGACGAACACTGAAGAAAAAAGTTTTAGACACAAAATCCCAGAAGCTAAAGGACAAATACCATGAGCAGTATAGCAAGGCACACCGGGAGGTCAAACGTCTTGTGAGAGTGGACAAACGGCATTATGTTGATGATCTGGCAACACAAACAGAGGATGCAGCTGCTCGTGGTGAACAAAGAACCGTCTACAAAATGGCGCAGCTTATCAGTGGTAAACGGCAGACACCAACAAACACTCTCATCAGGAACAAACAAGGATACCTACTAACAACCAAAAAAGAACAAGAAATGCGCTGGACAGAGCATTTCAAAGAATTGCTGAACAGGGAGCCACCTAAAGAGGAAGCAAACATTCAGGAGGCAGAAGAAGATCTTGATATCAACACAGACACCCCAACGAAGGAAGAGATCATTCAAGCCATCAAATCCTTAAAAAATGGGAAAGTTCCTGGCAAGGATAACTTGAATGCAGAATTGTTCAAAGTAAATCAGTTACATTGCCCTCCTTTAATTCTTTATTGATGGAGTTCCATATCAGCCACTCTATCATCTTGCCCAGATTTGATGTGAGATTGACAGGCAATAATTACCTGGGTTATCCCATTTACCCCTTTTCAAAATTAGCACAACAAGAACTTTCTTCCAGTTCTCAGGAAGTTCTCCAACGCTCTCAAACTTACTGAAAATTAATGTTAGCACTCCAGTCAGCTCCTCAGCCAGCTCTTTTAAAACTCTTGGTTGCAAGTTCTCAGGACTGGCTAATTTAAAAATGTCTAACTTTGGTAGCATGCAGTGTTGTTGTTTAGCAGGCCACTTCAAATTGAACAGTCTCTTGAAATATGTGTTAACTACTTATGCTAAACAGTCTGTTTCACTGTGTATTTAGCAGTGACACTCTGAGTAGGTTTACCAGACCTGAAGAGCTCTGTGTAAGTTCAAAACCTTCTCTGTCTGACAGGAGATGTTTCAATAAAAAATATTACCTCACCCACCTTGTCTCTCTAACTTTAGTAGCTTCTGTTTTGCATCCTCTAGAGATACTGGTGGAATGGAAAGAGTGTTATCATCATCCTGTGATGAGACTATATCAGGGGTGAGCAAACTTTTTGGTCCGAGGGCCACATCTGGGTATAGAAATTGTATGGCAGGCCATGAATGCTCACGAAATTGGGGTTGGGAGTGATGGCTCTCGCTGGGGGTGCAGGCTCTGGGGTGGGGCCAGAAATGAGTTCAGTGTGTGGGAGGGGACTCTGGGCTGGGGCAGGAGGGTTGAGGTGTGGGCTGGGGGTGGACTGTGGGGTGGGGTTGGGAATGAGGAGTTTGGGGTGTAGGAGGGTGCTCCAGGCTGGGACCCAGGGGTTCAGAGGGTAGGAGGGAGATCAGGGCTGGGGCATGGGGTTGGGGCACTGGGGGAGGCTCAGGGGTGCAGGCTCCAGGTGGCGCTTACCTCAAGCAGCTCCCAGAAGCAGCGGCATGGCCTTCCTCTGGCTCCTACACGGAGGTGCAGCCACGTGGCTCTGCTGCGCACTGCCCCATCTGCAGGCACCGCCTCTGCAGCTCCCATTGGTCGCATTTCCCAGCCCCCAACCCCGCTCTTCAGCGGGAGCTCGAGGGCCAGATTGAAACAGCTTTTGGGTTGGATCTGGCCCACAGGCCATAGTTTGCCCACCCCTGGACTATATCATCTGGTTTTCTCCAAATACAGAACAGAAATATTTAGTGAACACTTCTGCCTTTTCTGCATCATTATTGATAATTCTACCATTTCCTTTTAGTAATGGACTGTACCATTGTCAGGATTCTTTCTGTTCCTAATACATTTTAAAAACTTTTTTATCTCAGAGGGTTGACACCAGAACTGGACACAGTATCTGGTAGCGGTCTCACTGATATCATGCAGTTGGTGCCATCTCCTTACCCCTGCCCAACATTACCCTATATATTCAAGGATCGCGTTTGCTCTCTTATCCACAGCACCATTGCACTAGGAGCATGTGGTCAATTGGTTTCCGCATGACCCTGTTGTCCTTTTCAGAGTCACTGCTTACCATGCAGGCTCCCCTCCCCCAGGCATGACCTATATTCTTTGGTCCCAGATGTATGACCTTGCTTTTGTCTGTGTTGTTCAAATGTCCCTGTTTCCCATGTGACCCAGAACTGACCTGTCCTTATTCACCACCATATCAATTTGTCATCTGCAAACTTTACCAGCAATTTTATATATTCTTCCAGATCATTGATAAAGGTATTGAAAAGAATCAGTCTATTTGTACCCGTGGGTCTCTTGCACACCCTAGTCCTGGCAGCTCCCTCTGTGCCCATGGGTCTCCTGTATACCCTGCTCCTGGCAGCTCCCTCTATGCCCATGGGGCTCCCCACACCCTGTGGATGGCAGTTCCCTCTGTGCCCATGGGGCTCTCCATACCCCAGGCCATGTCAGGGATCTAGACTCGGAGCTGAGTGGTTACAGACCATGTCAGGTGTGTGGGCTCGGGGCTGGATGGATACAGACCATGTCAGATGTCTGGGCTCAGAGCGGGTGGGTACAGGCCACGTCAGGGGCCTGGGCTGGGTGCTGGGTGGGGACAGCTCAGGTGAGCTGTTCCTTCACCCAGGGGGATACACTCTTGGCTCCAGGCCCCCTTGGGGAATGCCTAGAGCCACGGGACTAAAATTCACTTTCAGTGAATATCCTGCAAAACCAGCTTTTCCATTCTTTGTTCCCAGCATTCCCGCCTGCTAACCCCCCTGCTAGGATACATGCACAGCTTCTGTGGGAGTGATGGGGGGGGGGGCGGGGGCTCAGCTGTGCTGACCTGCAGCACAGGGCAAATAAGGGTGCAGACAGCGAAGCGTTTCGTTAACTGGTGTTGCTTTCCCTGCCATGTCTCATCTTCCAGCCAGGGTTCACCCACAGCTCTCGGTCCTGGCATGCAGCCTCCTGCTACCCCAGACTTGGGGGCTGGGCCCAAGGCACTGTCAGCAACCCCTGTGCTGGGCTGGGACCTGCCCTGCTGCAGCCCCATGACTGGCCCTGGCTCTGATACTCAGACGAGGCTGTGGCAGGCAGGTGCTCATCACAGAAGGCAATTAGATTAGTCAGGCATGAGTTGACCTTGGTGAATTCATGCTGACTGTTCCTGATCACTTTCCTCTCCTCGAAGTGCTTCAAAATTGATTCCTTGAGGACCTGCTCCTTGATTTTTCCAGGGACTGAAGTGAGGCTGACTGGCCTGTAGTTCCCTGGATCCTCCTTCTTCCCTTTTTAAAAGATAGCATTACATTAGCCTTTTTCCAGTTATCCGGGTCCTCCCCCAATCGCCATGAGTTTTCAAAGATAATGGCCAATGGCTCTGCAATCACATCCACCAACTCCTTTAGAACCCTTGGATGCAGCGCATCCGGCCCCATGGACTTGTGCTCGTCCAGCTTTTCTAAATAGTCCTGAACCACTTCTTTCTCCACAAAGGGCTGGTCACCTCCTCCCCACACAGTGCTGCCCAGTGCAGTAGTCTGGGAGCTGACCTTGTTCGTGAGGACAGAGGCAAAAAAAAGCATTGAGTACATTTGCTTTTTCCAAATCCTCTGTCACTACGGTAGGTTGCCTCCCCCATTCAGTAAGGGGCTCACACTTTCCCTAACCTGCTTCTTGTTGCTAACATACCTGTAGAAACCCTTCTTGTTACTCTTAACATCCCTTGCTAGCTGCAACTACAATTGTGATTTAGCCTTCCTGATTTCATTCCTGCATGCCTGAGCAATATTTTTATACTCCTCCCTGGTCATTTGTCCAAGCTTCCACTTCTTGTAAGCTTCTTTTTTGTGTTTAAGATCAGCAAGGATTTCACTGTTAAGCCAAGTGGTCACGAGGCTTTTTTGGGGTGTGTGGAAGCTTGCGCCTTCCCCCCCCCCAGCCAAAGCTGTGCCAGCGGGGGGGGGGGGGGGGTTCCTTGTCTGCACTGGTCAAGTCCCTGCCTGCTGGCCCTGAAGGGGACCCCAGGTGGGTTTTGGGGTGGGAGCAGGGGGGGGGGGCCCACAGGTCCCTCTTTCACCACCTCAACCCACTCACCTGTCCCCTGGGCCATGAGGCTCACGGAGAGCACTAGGTGCCTGGCTCCTGGGTGAGCAAAACAGTTCCAATCCCTCTGGGGCGTGCCCCCCCCCACTGCTTCCAGTCTATGGGGTAGACAGGCAAGTAACGGATGGCAACACAGAGTGGTACCCAGCACCCACCAGCCGACTCTGCGTTACCTCAGGAGGCATCATCCCAGAAGGTGCACTGAGAAACCACTGCCATGGCCTTGCCCATTACCAGGGATCTGGGGTTTCCCTCTGTTCCCAGCGTGTCTGGGAGGCGAATGTGAGTGGGGCCACTGCCTTTTTTGCGCCCTCCAAACCCCCGTGCACCATCGCGGCCACACACTTGCGCTGAGCTCCTTGTCCAAGGTTGGTCGCCCAGCTGCTCCCCATCGTTCCCCATGCACTGAAGTAGCATGGAGTTGGGGAGGATGGTCCCGGCGACCAGGGCAGATGGCCAGTCGTGTGGGCAGTCTCAGAGGGGTGGCTCGGGTACACGCACGGAGGAAGGAATGATGGTGGCTCGGCAGTGGACCATGACTGATGGAGGAGACCCCCCCCCCCCCCGTCGACCTCACCCCCCACAAGCCGGTGACCCTTTACGAGACAGCATGGTGACATAGCATGGAGGCCATGGCCGGCTTCCAGGCAACCTGCTAGAGAAGTAGTCAGCGACCAGACAGGGACGGCAGCAGGGGGTTAACTGGGGCTCCAGTGAGAGGGTGGTATGAGGGTCCCACTGACAACGGCGGCCACACCCCCTCCACGGCCTGCGCCAGAGGTGTGCATGGAGCTGGCCCGGCGGGTGTGGTGGGGACCGCAGTGCACCCCTGCTCGCTCTTGCAACCATAGAATTATAGAATATCAGGGTTAGAAAGGACCTCAGGAGGACATCTAGTCCAACCCCCTGCTCAAAGCAGGACCAATCCACCGGCCCCATCAGCAGGACAAACCTGGAATCACAGCCGAACTCCTGGTTCTCTCGATTGGCCGAGGTGGCTTGGGGCAACCCCTTCTGGACATCCATGAAACAACCAGCCATCAGGTCAACCCATTCCCATGAATGGGGTTGACCTGGTGAGGACTGTGAATGTTTCCCCAGGGTAGACCAGACTCGGCCTGATGGTCAGGGTCCCAACCAGGCAGGGGAGCCACTAGAACCATTGTGGGAAAAAAGGATCAGGCCTGCTGAGCCCAGGACCCGGCCACTAGGCAAGTTACCCAGGTCTCACTATTCCCGGCTGCAGCGAGGGGCTGCTCCCCGCCATGGACAGGCTCGGGCCCCTGAAAGTCCAAAACATTTTTCTTTTCCTTTCTCCTGCCGCTGAGGAGGGCTACCCAGGGAGGGGGCTCCAACGGCTGAAGGGAGCTCTGGGTTGATGTGGGGGCTGGACTGTCCCAGGGTTGACCTGATGGCCGCCGGAAGCTGGGGTTGACCTGGTGGCCAAGTGGGAACTTAGACCTTTCCCCGGGGCAGATCAGACTCGGCCCGACGGTCAGGGTCCGAACCAGCCAGGGGAGCCGTTGGAACCGTTGTGGGGAAAAAAAGGATCAGGCCCACCAAGGCCAGGACCCAGCAGGCAGGCAAGCCACTCGGGGCTCACCGTCCCTGGCTATAGCGAGGGACTGCCTCTCCCCCTCCCCCTGGATAGGATCAGGCCCTTGGAAGTCTGAAAAAAAAATTTCCCCGACGCCTCTGAGGAGGGCTCCAAAGGGAGGATTCGCGGAGAAAGTTCTGATGGCCAAAGGCAGCTCTGATCCCCACCTCCCAGCCAGGTCCAGCCCGGGGGCCCTGCCACACGGCAATGCGACAGGGGCTCAACATTCCCAGACGCAGTAATGGGGAGGCGGGGGCTCCCACAGGACATGATCAGGCCCCTGGAAGCACGATTTTCCCCAGCACCTCCACCCCATCCCACCTCACACAACCACAGCACGCGTGTCCGTGCCAGGCTCCCCGGGGAGGACTCTGGAAGGGGCGCCCCAACTGTCAAAGGGGGACTCCCGTCCCACTCTCCTGCCCCAGTGGAGCCCAGGGTCGGGGGACGGGGCAGGGGGAGCCCAGGGTTCGGTTCGTCAGGCCCTGGAGTCAGTAAGGAAAAGTGGGCAAGGAGGTGTGGAGCCGGGTGCCTACAGCCATACCGCACCGAACGCCCCCAATCCCGTCCAATCTCTGAAGGTAAACCATCCTGGGCCTGGCTAGTACTTGGATGGGTGACCGCCTGGGAATCCCAGGTGCTGTAGGCAGCTTTTCCCTATCCGAGCAAGCTCTCTCGTTTTCTTTCTTTCTTCCCATTGCGGTGTCAGCATTTTCTTTGTTCCTTCCTCTCTGTCCTCCCCAGTGTAGGCCAACGCCTCGCAGAGAGGACGCGGATCTGCCCGGGGAGGAGGACGGGGGCCCCAGAAAGCTCCTCATTGCTCCTGAGCCCCTGGCTCCGCTAAGTCAGAGGTCACAGCTGGAGGTCACGTGTCTGGGCAGCGGGTGTACGGCTCCCCCGCCCAGCTTCCTCCACCGGGGGGACACAGCCTCCAAAGTTGCAGAAGGCACCCCCGGCCCTGGGGCAGACTCACCCAGAGTCGCTTGCCCCCTCCTGCACCCAACTGCCGGCCTGCAGAACGAGCACAAATCCTCCAACGGCCACCCAGGCGAGGGCTGGCTTGGCCGGCCTGGATAGCGGGTGTGCAGCCTCCTCCACGGGGGACCCACAGCCCCCAAAATGGCACCCCCAGCCCTGAGGCAGACTTGCCTGATGTCGCTCAACCCCCTGTGCCTCGCCACCGGAAGCAGGCACCACCCCAGAATCAGCCGCGGCCAGTCATGCCAGGCCAGGACTGCCTGGGTTCTCCCCTCCTGTGGACATCCGTGATAGTTCCACGATACTACCAGCCATCAGGTCAACCTGTTTGCTAGACTGGGGTTGACCTGGTGGCCCTTTTCCCCAGGGTCTTGACCCGATGCCCGGCCCGACCTAGACCGACTGCCAGGGTCCGGCCACTCAGGCCTAGCTGAGCATAAGCGCCTGGGGCTGGGGAATCAGGCTCCAGCTCCCCACCCCTCCCTGGTTTCCTCTGCAGGGGCCCCAGACCAAGCCATTGGAGGGAGCCCTTTGACCCCATGAGAACTGTGGGATGGTGCTCCTGCTGCGCCTCTCTGCCTGACCTGGGTGTTCCCTTCTCAGCTTGGGACACAAGCTTCTGACCGGTAGCAGGATCCAGTCCAGGGACCCCCAGCCCCCCCAGCTGCTCCTCCTTCTCTCTCCCCAGCCTCAGTGCTCCATTGTCAGCCTTGGAGGCTGCCTCTCAGCGGTGGCAGCACTGTGTCCAGGGACCCCCAGCTCCTGCTCCTCTCTCCCCGGCCTCGATGCTCTGTTTCCAGCCTTGGAGGCTGCCTCTCAGTGGTGGCAGCATCGCGTCCAAGGACACTCACTCTCCAGAGGCTGATTATAAAGCCTGACACCCCCCACCCCCATGACGACCCGACTTTCTAGGGTACAACTACTAAGCCTCTCCTTGCACCGCCCGGGGGACAACTACTAGGCCTCCCCGCAGACCGCCTGAGGGACGACTACTAGGCCTCCCCCTATACTGCCTGGGAGACAACTATTAAGCCTCTCCCCAGACCTGGTCCATCTTGACTATTAGGCTTTCACAGTCTGTATTCATACTGAAAATTAAGATGAAGTGAGCTTTTGCCCTTCTGCTCCACAGGATGTTTCTGTCCTCCCTGAGCTTGCCTGCATTACTGTTTGACAGGTGTACCGCCCCAGTCAAACTCCTCACCTGACACTGTCCCCGGAGAGGGGCGCGGCCGGCACTTGCTGGGTGCTTGGAGCCAGAAGCAAGAGCGGGGCTTGCCCCCCGGGTAAGTAATAAAACGATAAGAGTAGTGGTATTGCACCAGAGGCCTCCCACTTATTCTACACCTCTCATGTCTCTTCACAGTGCCAGCCTAGAGTCAAGCTCAACAGGGTGTCGGAGAAAAACAGAGTTCTCACTCTAAGGTTAGGTGCAGCAAGTTAGATACACTTTATTCTCTAGCAATTGCATGAAGGGAGAGAGTGCACTAGGAAACAGGGTTTCACCCACCTAGGCAGGTCTCTCTCAAGACAAACAATTAGAGCCAACCTTTATAACTTTTTTTTTTTTTTTTTTTACAGACAATGAGCAACAGCTGCATATTGTTTATACATATTCCTTCTTGATATCTTATTTCTCTCAACAATTTCTGCTATAGTCTGCATTCCATTTTTATCTTAACACAAGGTTAAAACAACCTCTCTCACAGTTCTTTCCCACTCGCTCGCACAAACCCCGCTTCTATAAATCTCGCGTTATTAGGGTTAAGGTTGG
Organism: Malaclemys terrapin pileata; assembly: GCF_027887155.1. Lineage (NCBI taxonomy): Eukaryota > Metazoa > Chordata > Testudines > Emydidae > Malaclemys > Malaclemys terrapin. Next base: position 16,359,494 of record NC_071519.1, on the reverse strand, counting down.
CCTGTTTCTTGCTCTGTCTCTTAACCAAACCGCACACAAATCCTCTTTTCCCTTTCACACTTCCACAAGGGTCTTCTTTCCCCGCTGATTCTGCCAAGCCCATTCCCTTGGCTGTGGTTTCACTAGATAGTAGGTAGGGACAGTAGGAATCTTGTTCATCCATTCATGCATGTCACTAATTAGATGACGAGGCATTTGTCTACTTATGTACAGGTGTGACTACCTGCCCTTTCCTGGTTACTATACGTGGCCAGTCCGCATCCAAGTCCAGTAAAAAAAAATAATGTTTAAATAGGATATCAATCCAAATATATAAGTATTTATTAATGAGTTAAATCCACTATATATAAGGGACAGGTAAGTAAGTAGCAAATGGATATAGCGGTACTGACAACCAATAATCCATTAAAATTAAAATATGGAGAAATGACTAAAATGTAAATAATAGTAGGATACACGGAAAGGAGCTCCGGGATCAGTACTTGTCACTGAACATAGCCATCATATCTGCAGTGGCATATAAAACAAGTCTGCAAAGATTTTCCTTAAAATTCTTACTTCTCTCAATTCCTAGGATTCTTAAATGATTGTCATTTCCTTCGCTCCACTTGCCATGAGCCCCAATTACGAGGCCAAAGAAATGGACATTTCTGCTTCCTGATATCTTCTTAATGTCTTCCTCCAACTCGGAGTAATAGGCAACCTTCTCCCCGTGGGCTCTTTCCAAACTACTGTCATTATCTTCCTAATGAATTGTTGCATCAACCACCACTGCAGCATCCCCTTTTACAAAAACAATACCTGGCTTTCGCAAATTCCCTTCTCTATTTCTCAAATGAGGTACTACTATTGATTTCCATCCCAATTTGCAAACTTTATCAATTACCGCAGAGACCACCCTATTGTGTCTTCTTATCCGAGCATCCTTAGTTTTAGAACATTGCCCGGATATATGTGGTACTGTTTCCCTAACCTTTCCGTACCATCTGCACTTGGCATTTAGTCCCTCTCTACTTCTTGCCAATGTCTCCCTTGTTGGATAGACATTAGCTCTTAACTGTAATGCGGCAATCAGCGAGGAAGATTTCATCATACAAGATCTTTTCAAAACTGAATTATTAATTGTATCATTTCTAAAATACTTGATACCTACCCCCTGACATCTCAAGTTACACCATCTAATAAATTCCTCCTCTCTCCACTTCTTAAGATTTGGTGTAGCCGCACTAAGAATCAATATTTTATCAACTAAATTTTCACCGGCATACACAAAGGATAAATCTATCCAATGGTCCCTAAACACAATATGCCTTCTCCATTTACGAATGAGCATATTAGGTATTTGTACACTAAACTTAGTTAGTGCAAGCCCTCCATCTCTTCCCCTTGCATAAAATAACCCATCAGTGGTACTGTGTGGGAGATGTAAAATCTGTTTAACTACTTTCCTAACTAAAACATCAAGTTGTATAAAATATAAGCAGGAGGCTCAATTAAAAGTAAATTATAAAACAACCTAGGTAAAATATACGTTTGTAAAATCATCAATTTTTGAGCAGGTTTAAGAAAAGCCTTGCTCAAGCTCTCACTCCATTCAATCAATTTATCCTTAAGAGACATTCCTCCAACCCCTATCCAAGGGTCTATCCTCGCCTCCAAGTATTTTTCAAATTCTTCTGGAGGTACACAGTGAATAATTTCAGTACCCAATTTCCAATTATCCTTGGGGTTGATCACATAATTCTTACATTTTGCTAATATGTGAAACCCCTTTTCACATTAATCCATGGATTAGTATTTCTAAAAAGCAGTCTAAAATCCCCAGATTTTTAGCCATCCCGATAAGATCCACTTAAAATTGCCACATCATCGGCAACTGCCAATGATGTGACACTATTCCCTTGAATATAAAACCTCGAGCCCTCGGATTCCAATTTAGGTAACAAGGGATCAATGGCTATATTAAATAAAATTGGAGATAAAGGGTCACCTTGTTCAACCCCACTCCTTATTAAAATGGACTCGGTACTTTTATCACCCACTCAAACCCTAGTAATGCAATTATCATATAGGTCCCTAACAATTTCTATAAAGTGTTCATCAGTCCCAAATCTCTTCAGGCCGGACATGATATGCCCATGTCCCACTGAATCAAAAGCCTTAGCCATATCAACAAATACTATGGCTAATTCATCTCCATTCTCCTTTGCTCCCCTTATTAAATTATCTAAAATTGAAATATTTTCTTCGCATCCTGGAGCAGAGATAAATCCTTTTTGTCTATTGCAAATGTTAACTGAAATCATCAATCTTTTAGCTAACATTTTTATATACAGCCTTATCCACACAGATCCTCTTGTTAATGGTCTCCATGAGGATAGTTTCATAAATTCTTCCTCCTTTTGCACTTTTGGGATTAAAATAGTTCTATTTTCTTTAAAAATATCCGGGACTTGCCTATTTAAAAACCATACATTAAAAATCTTAGTGAGAATTAAAGTGTCCAAGTTCAAAATAATCCCATAAGTCATTCACTGTAACCTTATCGGGGCCTGGGGCACTATCTTTACGAAACTCTCTCAGGACCTCCCTAACTTCATCCACCGAAATCGGATGTAGGTGAGTGTCCCTGACACTAGTTTCCTACCCTAACTCTTTTGCGCTGTCGTGGCTGCAAGTAAGAACCTAGCCCTAAGTGTCTGCAAGTGTGCTCCCCAACAAAACAACAAACCCTGACAATAAAGCACTTACTGGTATCAACTGGTATCAAAGTAGGAAGGCTGAACAAATTTTGAATAGCCTTGAGGAAATTGAAATATTATTAAAGGAAGATCAGATGAATTCGGTTGGGTGGGCAATGACAGAGAAGTTATGTAAGGCTGTGTCTACATTGCCACTTTCAGCGCTAAAACTTTTGTCATTCAGGGATGTCAGGACCACTACGGACCTCCAGCAGAGTTTCCTCTGGCTTCGCCCTGCCCAGGCATAGGTCACCATCTTTCGGGTCCCAGAACATACGCTCATGCTCCACCTCCCCAATGGGGCGGGCGAGACGTTAGAACAATTAAAAATCTACATCAGAGTGAGGGGGGCTCTCAGCGCTGGGGGAGGGATGGAGGTTTTCATGGAAGGGAGTTTAGGAGATAAATGAGAGGATTTTGCTCCAGCAGAGGGAGAGGCCTGGCAGTTTCATTTTTACCAAGTGAACCCCCCGCCACACACACATTGCTCCCTGCTGCTGCTCCAGCTCAAACCCCACTGTCAGCCCCAGCATGTGACCTACAGCTTCCTGCTGACAACGCCCTTATATATCAGACACAAAATGCCCTAGACTGCCCCTTCTCCCAGTTGTGCCCTCTCCCGACAGAGCCCAGGACAACCCCTGCCTCACTGGATTTTGTGACAGATGAGTGAGGATGCGCGTTGCTGACACAAGGAGCCAAGTGTGCAGGCACCCAAGCAATGTAATAACTGTGTAAGTTTGGTGGACATAATTCTGTAGTACAGACATTACCTTAGTATTTCAGTCCGTGCATTGAGATGTGAGCATAAAACATCCACCCACAAATGCAGCAATTGAAATCCCCCAATTTAATATCTCTGCCCTTTCCAGAAAGTCATAAAATTCAGTTCATTCTTGCTAGCAGAGGGAAAATTCAAGTGACGCTAATGTTCATGATTGATTAAATAATGTTTAGAGTTTAATTAATATAATAGAAAAATAAATAGTGATTCCTCGACACAACACCACAAGGTGAAATAGGAGACAGACCTTGTCAGTAAAGTCTCTTTTCCCCAAAGATCCTCAAAATATTATTAATTCCCACCCCACCTCCATAGGACGTCTGTGCAGGTTAAGTGCCCTGCATCCATCTTCCCATTAGAATTGCCCTTGTTGGACATTTTCAGACCTGGACATTGGTGAAATACAGAATTTGAACAGCAAACTTGGCTCCTTGCACCAAGAATGATGTGGGGTTTCTACCGGTCACTTTCTCCTTTATAATACCACAGAGAAAGGTTTTTTTCAAAAGCCAAACCATCCCCCCACCATCCCCAGTCAGCCAATGAACTAGGGGAAAGGTTATAGATAGCAGAGACCTTAGAAACAGTTAAGTAACAACAATCCCACCAGACAAAATGGCCGAGTAGTTAAAACAATAGCCTGCTAATCTTTTGTCATCCTTGTGAGCAGGAGCGGTAGAAGCCCCCTGAAAGTGTGGGGGCCACAGGCTCCCAAACTATGGCCCCACCCCCCCGTGCTGTCCCCTGAGGCTCCATCCCACCCCTTCCCCCAAGATCCCAATGCCACACCGCCCCATCTCCCCAAGATCCCGCACCCCGCTTGCTCCTCTCCACTCTCCCACAGTCCCTTGCTCTTATGACCGGTAGAGAGTTGGAGGGCATAGTCCCCCCACCTTTAAAAGCTGGGAGCCAGGCTCCCCTGCCTCCCCCCTGTTCCAGTACCCCTGCTTCTGGGACTATTTTTTTCTTCCCCCATCTCTCTCAACTAACTATTTCCCTCCTTCAGCTCAGTGACAGCTCCCTCTGCTTCCTACACACAAAGATTCACACACAGACCTTGCAGGAAAACCTCACCAAGGAGTCAGAAGCACCTGAAGTGCTGGAAAACAGAACTGATAGTGGGACCCAGAGAGGTTCCTCAGCAGATTAAGGAGATCCCCTGCTGCCCAGCATCATCAATTTTAGGGAAGAAAAATTGGCATTGCTTTTGGGAAGCTGCCTTGAATCAGATATAAAATCATTATTCAATCTGAGATACGGTTACAGCATCCACAACCCCAGTGTCAGAACTATTGAAATCGTTTGGTCCTTATATTTTACAAGCCACAGAAATAAAGGGATTTGAAATAAATCCCTTTTCAGAGTCAATGAGAACCTAAGGCTGGTCTACACTAGGGGGAAGGATCGATCTAAGATACGCAACTTCAGCTATGAGAATAGCATAGCTGGAGTCAACGTATCTTAGATCTACTTACCTCCCGTCCTCACGGCGCGGGATCGATGGCTGCAGCTTCGACTCCGCTTCTGCCTCTCGCCCTGGTGGAGTTCCGGAGTCAACGGAGAGTGCGTTCGGGGATCGATTTATCGCATCTAGACGAGATGTGATATATCGATCCCCGATAGATCGATTGCTACCCTCCGATCTGGTGGGTAGTTTGGACGTACCCTGAGGTATCTTGGGTCTTTTCATTTCTTAGACTCTGGCACCATAGTGTGGCCATTTAATTTTACTGCTTATACCAGTGGTCACCAACCCGTGGATTGCGATCGACTGGTCGATCCTGGCGCCTCGGCCAGTCAGTCGCAGTCTTTGGGCCGTTAAAAGTCCAGCGGCATAGTGGGGCTCAGAGGCTGCCAGCCTGCCTGCCGTGGTCCCATGCCACTCGAGAAGTGCCTGGCTGCTGGCACATCTCTGCGACCCCTGGGGGAAGGGATGGGGGGTGAGGCAGCTCCATGAAGAGGCGTCCTTACCCATATGCAAAGTACGCAGCTGCGTAGGGCACAAGGAAACTTGGGGCACCAAATTTCCTGGTGCCCTGCGCAGCCGCGTACTACTCCAGCCCCTGCCTCACCTCGCTCTGCCTCAGCCCTGCCCCCATCCTGCTCTGCCCCAGCCCCACTTCTTCCCACCCCTGAGGACTGCAGCAGGGCTGGGCCTGCACTCACTGGCAGAGGGAAGTGCAGGGACCTGGCCCCAGCCGCGCTGCTGGTGAGTGCTGGGGGGTGGTTCCCCCCTTCCCCCTAAGCCAGCCCTGCCCTCCCCCGTGGAGGCCTGGGGCCAGCCCTCCCCACCCTTGCGGAGGCCTGGGGCCAGCTCCCGACCCTACGGGAGGGGGTGGGGAAGCTGCGTAGGGCTCCAGATTAGCTAGGGACGGCCCTGGCTCCATGTGCTGCCCCCACCCCCAGCACTGTTTCTGCAGCTCCCATTGGTCAGTGGTAAGCGCCTCCCAGCCGGAGTCTGCACCTCACCCCCCCCTGCACCCCACAACTCTGCCCCAGCCTGAAGCCCCCTCCTGCACCCAAACTTCCCCCCAGAGCCCACACCCCTCACCCCCTCCTGCACCCCAACACTCAGCACCAGCCTGGAGCCCCCTCCTACACCCAAACTCCATTTCAGAGCCTACACCTCTCACTGCTGCATCCCAACCCCCTGCCCCAGGCTCAGCCCAGAGCCCCCTCCCACGCTCCAAACCCCTCGGCTCCAGCCCAGAGCCTGCCCCCCCTCCCACACCCCAAGCCTCTGCCCCAGCCTGGTGAAAGTGAGTGAGGGTGGGGGAGAGCAAGCGACAGGGGGGTGGGGGGAATGGAGTGAGTGAGGCGAGACCTCGGTAGATCCTGGGTTGATCTTAAGTTCAAAAAGTGACCTTGTGCGTGAAAAGGTTGAAAACCACTGCCCTACAACTAAAAGATTTATTTTGCAAAGAAATATTCGGTCCCTGGGGAAGACCCAGGAGCAGATCCTGCGTTCATCGTATCTACAGAAAAGGGACTGAGATATTCCCCGGGCCCCTCGATCACAGGCAGCCTGTCTTCCGTGGTGCTGCTGCCCATGCAGCTCACTCCCAGCCCCCACTTGCTGCTGATGCCCCCAGGCCCAGCTGGGTAGGGTGTAAAGCCCTTTCACTCTGCATTGCCTAGTTTCCAAAACTTGGAGGGACTTCAGCTGCCTCTGTGCTGTGGGACCCTCCAGCTCACTCCCAGCTTAGCTCCTACGTGTCCAGGGGCTCTGCTCCCAGGAGAGGGACACTGCAGGGGGCTGGGTCCCTGTTTGCCTTTTGTCTCTTAACATGCAGCGGGGTACCTGGAACTGGGTGACTGTGTGGAGCTGCCACTCACCGTCCTCTCCTTTGCCTCGTCTCTCACTGAATCCAGCATTTCTACTGGCCCAGCATCAGCATCCCAAACACATCGCGCCCGCCTTCTCCTGCCACAGAGACAGCGTCCCTGCCGCGTGTCAACTGCCCGAGTCTCTGCGAGCTCGGCACTGGCTGCCCCTCTGCAGCCTCGGCACCTAGACTGTGCAGCTGGGACCTCCCCCCCCCGGGCTCAGGGATCCCCTCCCCCCTCCGGTCCCCGTCATCATCGGCCACCCCCGAGCAGCGCCGGGGCGGGATCCTCACTAGAGCCAGGGGCACTGCGCAGCACAACCCGCCCCGGCTCCAGGGGGCTGGGGCCGCCTCTGGCTGCGAGCGGGATTCAAAGCTGCGCGGGGGAATCTCAACGGCTGCAGCGTGCGCCCGGGACAGCCGGCCGAGGGGTCCGGGCAGGAGGAATCGGGGACTGACCCCATGGGCGGTACTAGCGCGAGCGCAGCGGCTCCAGCGCTGTCCAGCCCCGCCCGGGAGCAGACCCCCGGGGCTGCGAGTCAGAGCCTCTATCCTTCCCGCCCAGCGCCTACGGCCCCTCCTCCAATAAAAGGCCGAGCTTGACAGAGAGAACTACGCTTCCCAGTGTGCACCGGGCGGGGCCGCGTGGGCAGATGGCCCACTTCCGCTTCCCGCGCTACGGGAGAGCGCGTTGCCTGAGCAACTGGCTCGTCACTTCCGCTCTGAGAAGACCCCGGAATTACAACTCCCAGCCTGCCCCGGGGCTCTTTCGCCCTCTCGAGCCCAGGTAAGGAAGGGTCCCGGGATCAGCCTGACACCCTTCCCCCCCGCCCCCCCCACGAGACCCCTGGCCCTGCGCCCCTCCCCCGGGCAGCGCCTGTCTCGCAGGCTCCTAACGGGAACTCTTGTCCCGAGATCTCTGGGCCTGGCCCTGCCGCTCCCAGGGGTCTTGGGCAACAGCCCCCCGCCCCGCCCCGCGTCCTGCCTCCGCCCGCCCAGCCTCTCCCAATCGGAGGGATGGGGGGGGGGGCTCCTGCCTAAGCGGCGAGTCCAGGGGCTGGTGGGCAGCGGTTCACTTGCATACCCAAGTTTCCGATCTCGAAATAGCAGCGTGTCACAGCACACTCTGCCTGGACGTGGCTAGTGACGTTCTCCTTTTTACCACATATCTATACAATAGATGAAGGCGGATGTAACACTGCGCTTACATTTCCGTGTACGGTGTACAGAGCCGTATGTACAAGTCATTGTCTGTATGGAAATTTAGTTTGTACTGACTTCCCTGGTGCTTTTTATGTAACCCAGGGGTTCTCGAACTGGGGGTCGGGACCCCTCATGAGGGTCACAAGGTTCTTCCGTGGGGGGTTGCGAGCAGCTGTCAGCCTCCACCCCAAACTTCGCTTGGCCTCCAGCATTTATAATGGTGTTAAATATATAAAAAGTCCTTTTGAATTTATAAGGAGGGGGTCACACTCAGAGGCATTTTATGTGAAAGGCGTCACCAGTACAAAACCACTGATGTAGCCTGTTGTAAAACTAGGCAATAATCTAGATGAGTTGATGGACCCCCTGGAAAACCTCTGCATACCCCCAGGTGTACATATACTCCTGGTTGAGAACCACTGATGTAGGGGAACCCAGGCCCACTCCTTGTACCGGTTTCCAACCCTGTACCCTGGGAGGCTGGTTTGGCTTTGCTTACCTTGCATCAGCCTCAAGTCAGCTTCACTGGGTCAACACATCCTACCATGGTCCCATGGGCAGGAGTCAGAGAAAGGAAGTCTCCTCTCAGGTGTAAAAGCAGCAACTGCTCCATGAAGGGTCAGTGCTGATGGAACAATTATTGACACTTTCTCTAGTCTCCTTTTCAGATTTTGCCCCATTTTCTCTTTAATTCTCCAGTGTTAATTTAACAATCTCAGATTTGGGATTTTTTCCAACCATTTGACCTGCAGCAAATTTTCTCTCTTTGGGAAATTGTCCTGAATCATTCCCCAAATGAGAAGGGGCTTAATGGGTGCAGCTTGCAGAGCCCTGAGACACAGCTGCCTCTGGGGTGGCCATTTTCTGCCAGCAACAAGCCGAGGAAGGGGACGGGAGGAAAAAGTTCCCAAGGGAGACTGTCCAGCCCAAGGTTACACAGTCCTGGCTACTGCTACCCCCAACTGCCCAATACAGCTCCCCCCAGCTGCCAGTCACCTGCCTGCCCCTGCTGCTCCCTCCTCCCCAATGCCAGGGAGTTTTCCTGCTTCATACTCCCCTCACGTACCCTCTTAAAGCACCTCCCCAAAGGTCTCCCTGCTGCCCGTGTGAATGGTGTAGGGGTGAGTGGGGGGAATTATTACTGTCTGTTTATTGAACTTCCATGTACAATCCCGTCAAACTGTCCAACACTCTCACTTAATATAAACTCTCTTCAGAGCCAGGTGGTTTTCTCATTATCAAATGTTTCTTTTTAGACCTATTTCTTCCCCAATTCTGAAAGATTGATATAAAATATCCTGTGTGCAGTGCTGTAGTAGCCATGGTGGTCCCAGGATATTAGAGGCTGCCCCTCGATTTGTGTGGTATTCTCCATCCCATTCCTTATGAATCCTAACATGATGTTAACTTTTTTGCTAGCAGCTGTGCATTGAATGGAGCTTTTTGTTGGTTTGTCTACAGCAACATGCAGATCCCTTTCTTGAGTTGTGTAGCCGATAATATGTTCTATTGATATTGCTAGGTGTAATGCATATTCAGTGGGGGTTTCTCCCCTCTTCCTAATTTGTATTTCCTCTCCCTACTAGTGCTGGGGTGTCCTTCTCTTATAGGTTAGCGTATTAATGATCTCCTTTTGGTGTCATGTGTCAATACGTTGCCATGGCACTCCTGTAGTCGGACATTTGTGGATGTTCTTTCTGAAAGCCAGTGTTAGCTCATGTTCCTCTGGTCGGCTGGTGTCTTTACGGATGAAATCCCCCCTTAGGCACTCTATTTCCGGTTCCCCAAACCTTAGGGGTGACCCTTAGGCTATTTATCTGTGCCGGAGTTCATAGACCTTGAGCCTTATGCTAACTGCTGATGCCAGTGTCATACAGGAGACCGGCCCGTAGGTTCCTTGCATTACTGCTGCATAAAATAAATGCTAAAGCTAGCTATATGGGCTACAGTTGATAGTTAATTTACCACCCAGTAGAGTTTATAAGTACCTCTAGTTTTTCTCTCCAATGTGCATTGCTTTGCATTTAGAAAGATAAGGTAAGTGAGATAATATCTTTTACTGGACCCACTTCAATTGGTGAGAGAGATACATTTGAGTTACACACAGATTTCTTCTTCAGGAGAATATCCTAAAAATTTGCCTCTTTCTCTCTAGTTATCTATTTCTAATTTAATATTCCCTGAGACTTTTTCCGTGTCTCACTAATAATACAATATTAACATAAAATATCCTCATTTTTGACCTTTTCGAATATATTTAGAAAAGTTTTGCAGATGTTTCCCCATTTTCTCTCAATTTGTCAAATATGAAATTCACTCATATTTTACCTCTTTACTTACTATTGTCTAGCAATATAAAATGCTTCACATCTTTTCACTTTCTGCTCTAATTTGTGAGAATTGATCCAAAATTCTCCAGATTTCCACCCTTCTCTCTTTAATGACTTAACGTAGACATTAGCTGTCAGATTTTGTCTTTTTCCATCTAATTATTAAATGTCTGCTAAAAAGCATCTCGTATTTGGACGTTCCCATGTTTAGTGAGAAGAAGTTCTCTTATTTTGGAGGGAATTTGTTGCCTTAGTCCGGGGTGGGCAAGCTTTTTGGCAGAGGGCCACATCTGGGTGGGGAAATTGCATGCAGGGCCAGGGCAGGGGGTTGGGGTGTGGGAGGGGGTACAGTGTGCAGGAAGGGGCTCAGGGCAATGGGTTGGGGCAGAGGAGGGGTGTGCGGCATATGCAGTGCCGGATTAACCTTTTGTGGGCCCGGCGCCAAACATATTTGTGGGCCCCCATGGAGGCAATGGAGCATGGTGCGGGGCAAGGTGGGGGGTCAGCCAGGGGCATAGCCTGGCAGGGGTGGCCCCGCTCTGCCCAGCCTAGTGCGATGGCACTATTTACATGCTGTCCCACACAGCCCCCCCCTCCCCGATTTCCTATGGCCAGAATCCCCCCGGACCCACTATGCTCAGCACCTCCCCTGACCCCCCCCCCGCCCCAAATGCACAGCATCCTGCACAACACCTGCGCCCAGCGCCCCCCTGCCCACAGCCCCACCACAACTGCCCAGCACCCTCAAGCCAGCACAAAACAGTTTCTATAGTACCTCACTGGTTACTCAGAAGTTCAAACAACACAGTTCCCTTAAAGTGCCCAGCCTCAGGCCTCCGTCCAGACACACGTCAGATATGATGATTACTGAAAATCTTATCTCATCATATAAAAGAGAGGTTTTTCCAACCCCAAAAGGATCAGCCACATACCCAGGACCAACTATAACTTAGAGCTTACCCAAAATACACGCTTATAGCCAATCCTTATTAACTAAATTAAAATTTATTAAAAAAGTGTTGGTTAAAAGATCAAGAATTGAATTCATGTCTGTATGTATATTGAAGTTCAGATACTTAGCAGAGATGAGCTTGTGGTTGCCAAAAGTCCTTTTAGATATAGTCCATAGGTTATAGTCCAATGTCCATATTCAGGGTGACTCCAGTCAGTGACTGGGGATCTCAATCCTTATGGCTTAAGGTTTCCCCCTCTTGAAACCCAAAGCAGATCTGAGATGAAGAAGGATTATGTCCCAAGGTTCTTATACATTTCCATGAACCATGAGGTCATCTAGTCCAGCCCCCAACACTGAGGTGTTTGTCCAACCGGTCCTTAAAAATCTTCAGTGGTGGTGTAGCAGTGTGGACTCATCCCTGCAGCGCCTCCTGCTGGTGACTTCCAGGAATTAGCTCATTCCAGCTCCGGAGCGCCCTCTGCAAGCCGGTGATCCGCTGTCCTCTGGCTCAGTGTACCTCCCAGGACCCCAGTGCCCCTTTTTCTGGGTGCTGCCCCTTGGCAGGAACCCCTCAGTCTTAGGGTTTCCCTTTCCCAAGGAACCCCCACCCACTATTCCCACCTCACTTCAGTATAAGGCTACTGCCAGTCTCCATCTAGCCCCATGCCCTGGGGCAGACTGCAGTATCAGCCTATTCATCACTGGCAAGGTTGGGTCTGGACCTGCTGCCTTGGCCTACCCCTGGGCTGCCCTCTGCAACCCCCAGTACCTTTTAGCCCAATGCTAGGCCACAGCCTGGGGCTCCCCAGGTACCCTGTCTCTAGCTCCCTGCAGCCAGGCCTGTCTCCCTCTGAACACATAGAGAGACTGTGAATGCTTGGCTCCCAGTCTTTATATACAAGCCAGCTGTGGCCTGATTGGGGTGTGGCCCAGCTGCAGCCGCTTCCCCAATCAGCCCAGCTTTTAGAGCTGCAGCCCTCTTCAGGGCTGCTTTTAACTCCTACAGCCCTCTTTCAGGGCTGGTGTCAAGCCCTCCAGGGCAGGATCAGGTGTCCACCCTGCTACAGGTGGCGATTCCACAATGTCCCTTGGTAACCTTTTCCAGTACTGAGCTAGCCTTTGTCACAACTGAGTCATATGGCTGGCTCAGATTCAATTTATGATCCACCATAACCTCCAGATCCTTTTGAGTAGTACTGCCCCCTAGCCAGTTAGTCCCCAGTTCGTAGTTGAATATTTGGTTTTCCTTCCTTAAGTGTAGTACTTTGCACTTGTCTTTATTTAATTTCATCTTGTTCATTCAGATGAACTCTTATTTATAAAGGTCATTTTGAATTCTAATCCTGTTCTCCAACGTGTTTACAACTCTTCCCAGCTTGGTGTCATCTGCAAATTTAATAAGCACACTCTCCACTCCATTATCCAAGTCATTAATGAAAATATTGAGTAGTAGCAGATGGAGGATTGGTTCCTGTGGGACCGCATTAGATACATCCTCCCTGTTTGTCAGTGAACCATTAAAATTACTCTTTGAGTACAGACTTTCAAGTACATCACATTTTCCTAGTTTGCTGATGAGAATGTCATGGGGTCTTGTGTCAAAAGCCTTACTAAAATCAAGATATGTCATGTCTACAGTGCCCCCCCCCAAATCCATAAGGCCAGTACCTCTGTTAAAGCCAGAAATTAGATTGGTTTGGCATGATTTGTATTCGATAATCTATGCTGGCTATAACTCATCACTTTACTATCCTCTAGGTGCTTATACATTGGCTGTTTAATACATTTTTCTTTCTGGGTATCTAAATTAGGCTTGACTGGTCTTTATTTCCCAGGTCTGTGTTGCTCCCCTTTTTGAAGACAGGTTTTATGTTGGCCCTTCTCCAGCCTTGTGGCACCTCACCATCCTCCCAGAGTTGTCAAAGATCGTTGTTAACTGTTCCAAGATTGCTTCATCTAATTCCTCAGGTACCCCAGGATGAATTGCATCAGGCCCTGCTGACTTGAAAAAATATTTACATAAGTTAAATGTATTAAACTTCTTATTTCCCCATTGTGGTTACTGTTCCTTCCCCCTCTTGGTTAAGAATAATTAAATATCTGGTCACAATTACATTTTTTTTAGTGAATGTAAAAAGGCATTAAACACCTTTGTCTTGTTGATGTCTCTTCTTCTCTGGTAAGTAGAGGACCTACACTTTTCTTCCCCAGTCTCCTAATATAATTTACAGAACCCTTATCTTATTGACTTTTTCGTGTCACTTTCAAGGTGAGTTACTTCATTTTGTGAGTTAATCTTTCCGATTTTGTCTTCACATGCTTGTGCAATTCTTTTGTACTCATCCATGGAAATTTGTCCATGATGCCACTTTTTATAGGATTCCTTTTTATTTTCTGGTCATGAAAGAGCTTATGGTAGAGCCATATTGGCCACTTACTCTTCTTTCTGTCTTTCCTTCACATTGTGATCCTTTGCTGCTGCTCCTTTAATATTGTCTCCAAGGAACTGCCAGCCAGCTCTCCTGAACTCTTTTCTCCCTCTGAGATTTTATTCCCCTGGTACCTCACCTACCAGCTCTCTGCGTTGGTTGAAGTCTGCCTTTTGGATGGCCGTTGTCCTTATTCTGCTGCTCTCATGCCTTCCTTCTCATCGATCATTTTCTCATCACTTTTGCCATATTGCTTTACCATTCAGTTTCCTAACTCATTCCTTCATTCTCCAGTTACTGCTTCCATCCTCTCAAAGAAAACAGGTGGCCCCTGTACATTCCAAGAACTTATTGGACACTTTGTGTTTGGCTGAATTCCTTTTCTAACAGATGTCTTGGTAGATAAAGCCCCCGCTCCTCCATTACTGTGTTTTGAATTGTTCTATTTGCATGATAGTCTAGAACATCAGTGTGCAGGGAAAAATCCTGGGGGGAATTGTGCTGTGAAATGATTTCCTGTTCTGACATGTCTCCAATTGCCCTTTTTGCCCTAACAGGCTGCAGCGTAACATCCATGTTTTGCTCCAGCTCATTCCGTCCTTCCAGGGACCAGGGAAAGGAAATGGCTGCAGTGGAGCCATTTGAGGTACGGATTATCAGGGAGTTGCTGGTGGGTTCCCTTTGGAGGGAGAAGGGCAGTAAATACAGAAGGCACTTCTGAGGGGGCTGGCCTGGAAGTGGGAGGGGTCAGGAAATACACAGCGTGGAGAAAAAGACGGGGCCAGGACATGATAAATCTGCTGAGATTTGTTTACTGTGATGCCTAGGTCTCAGCAACAGATCCCTGTGGTTTGTGGGTGGGAATTCTCTAATTAGTCAAGCAGGAAACACCCCCCGCCTCCCCACACACACCCCGGACTGGGCTGGGGAAACTTACCAGACTTCAATACTGGAGCCTGAACCTACTAGCCAGAGGCTGCTGTGAGAGATAAAGGGGAACCCACCAGTGAGGCCTAGGGAAGATACCCCATCCCCTCCCATCCAGCTGCTGGCAATGAGGGAGTTGTCCCTGAACCTTGCTGGGGGCTCCATCTCCTATATTAGCCTCTGGCTAGTAGGTGACTGGTGAATGTGAAGACTCCTTCCCTCCCCCTCTGCTGGGAGGAGTGGGGGTGCTCTTTTTCTCCCTTCCCTTTGATGCTTTCTGGCTGCTGTCATGTGATGGGGTGTGGGTGGAACTATGCTGCCTGCCTGCCTCCCACAGCTTCCAAGTGATTGGCCCTCCTCCCCTGTGAGTAGCGGGGTTGTCGGTAGGCAGCAGGTACTGAGTAAGGGGTTTTTGCTCTTTCAGGAGCCAATGGCCTTCGAGGAGGTGGCTGTGTATTTCAGCGAAGAAGAGTGGGCTCTGCTGGACCTCACTCAGAGAGCTCTCTACAGAGACGTCATGCAGGAGAACTATGAGAACGTGACCTCTCTGGGTAAGGATTCCTGTCTCCTTGGTTATTAGAATGGGAAAGAACAGTTAAGGTTCACAACACCCTCAATGCAACCTCAAATTGTGCCCTGTTTCAGCAACACTCCACCAGGCCAATGACACATACTAGCACTTTGCCCTCCCTGCTACAGAACACTTTGGGAACAGAGCACAGGAGCAGGATAACACAAAGTCCAACACCTTCTCTTTGCTAAGGCAAAACTTGGCCCTGGTTATAGCCTCTGCAAGCGGTGATCGAAGGGGGGAGGGGAGGGCGGTTGGCTTACAGGGATGTAGAGTGAACCAATGGGGCGGGTTTTCATCAAGGAGAAACAAAGAACTTTCACACCGTAGCCTGGCCAGTCATGAAACTTGACATGAAGTCGTTTGTTTCAAATTCATGCATTCTTTATTAGTCACAGAAATAGGGGGATAACTGCCAAGGTAGCCCGGGTGGGGTGGTGGAGGAGGGAAGACAAGGCCACACTGCACTTCAAAACTTATTGAATGCCAGCCTTCTGTTGCTTGTGCAGTCCTCTGGGGCGGAGTGGTTGGGTGCCCAGAGCCGCCCCCTCCCCCCCCCCCGCATTCTTGGGCATCTGGGTGAGGAGGCTATGGAACCTGGGGAGGAGGGCAGTTGGTTACACAAGGGCTGCAGCAGCAGACTCTGCTGCTGCTGCCTTTCCTGCACCTCAGCCGTACGCTGGAGCATATCAGTTTGATCCTCCAGTAGCCTCAGCATTGCCTCCTGCCTCCTCTCATCACGCTGCTGCCACCTCGCCTCTTGATCCCACCACCCCTCATCTCGCGCATCCCTCCTGTCCTCGCGTTCATTTTGTGTTTTCCTGGACTCTGACATTGTTTGCCTCCATGCATTCTGCTGGGCTCTTTCAGTGCGGGAGGACTGCATGAGCTCAGAGAACATTTAATCGCAAGTGCGTGGTTTTTTTTTTTTTTTTTCACCTTCTTATCTGCGCTAGCCTCTGGGACGGAGATGATAGTGGTAGCATTGAAACATTTGCAGCTGCAGGAGGAAAAGAAAGGAGAGTTGGGTTGACCATTTAAAAGGAGGGGCTAACGTTTTTGGGTTGACGTGCAGCACAAACTCAACTAATCCCCCCCTCACACCCAGTTCTCTGAGATGATTGCTTCACCTCTCCCCCGACCGTGTGGCTAACAGTGGGGATGATCATAGAATATCCGGGTTGGAAGGGACATCAGGAGGTCATCTAGTCCAACCCCCTGCTCAAAGTAGGGTCAATCCCCAGACAGATTTTTGCCCTAGGTCCCTAAATGACCCCCTCAAGAATTGAGCTCACAACCCTGGGTTTAGCAGGCCAATGCTCAAACCACTAAGCTATCCACTATACATACAAGCATCTGATTTCTTTTCAGCCACAGGCACACAGCCCAGCAGGAACGGCCACCTCTGAATGTCACCTTAATAAAATTCCCCTATTTCAACCAGGTGACCATGAATGATATCACTCTCCTGAGGAGAACACGGAGAGATAAAGAACGGATGTTGTTTGACTGCAATTCCAGTAGCTTTACTGGCCGCGAATACATCCCAAGTCTTCAGGGCAAATTAATCATTAAACATGCTTACTTTTAAACTTTGTATTATATTTACAAAGTTACTCACCAAAGGGGCCTTCTTCGCCTTCAAGGTCCGGGAGCCTGGGTTGGGCGAGTAATGTATCCAGGTGATAAACAGTTCCTGGCCGTCGGGGAGAACAGTTTCTCCATTTGCCTGCTGTGCGCTATCTTCCTTATCCCCAAAATCCTCATCCCTGTTGCATGAGACTCCCTTGCAGGAGTCCACGTACAGGGGTGGGGTAGTTGTAGGGGCACCCCCTAGAATTGCCTACAGCTCATGATAGAAGCGGCATGTCTGGGGGTCTGACCTGAAGTGGCCGTTTGCCACTTTGGTTTTTTGTTAGGCTTACATGAGCTCCTTAAGTTTCATGCAGCACTGCTGCGGGTCCCTGTTATAGCTTCTGTCCTTCATGCCCTTGGAGACTTTCAAATATTTTGGCATTTCGTCTTTTGGAACGGAGTTCTGATAGCACGGATTAGTCTCCCTGTACAGCGATCAGATCCAGTACCTCCCGTTCGGTCCATGCTGGAGCTCTCTTGCGATTCTGGGATTCCATAGTCGACTCTGCTGATGAGCTCTGCATGGTCGCCTCTGCTGATCAGCTTGCCACGCTGGCCAAACAGGAAATAAAATTCAAAAGTTCGCAGGGCTTTTCCTGTCTACCTGGCCAGTGCATCTGAGTTGAGAGTGCTGTCCAGAGCAGTCACAATAGAGCACTCTGGGATAGCTCCTGGAGGCCAATACCGTCGAATTGCATCCACACTACCCCCAAATTCAACCCAGCAATGTCGATTTCAGCACTAATCCCCTTGTCAGGGAGGAGTATAAAATGCGATTTTAAGACCCCTTTAAATCGACAAAAATGGCTTCATCGTGTGGACGAGTGCAGAGTTAAATCGATCTAATGCTGCTAAATTCGTCGTAAACTCGTAGTGTAGACCAGGGCTTAGACTTTCATAATGTCACCACCCCTTTACCCTTGCACTCCGGATTCCTTCACTTACCCTCACTGAGCATTGGAGACCATTAGCACATATGCCACCAGAATGCTGACAACACTCGTGGCAAGAACACACCCTTGTGCACCTTCATTGACACAACCTACAACACTTAGCACTGACGTGAGGAATACCTGTTCCTTCAAGATTCACATGCCCCTCTCTTCTTATCACAGTCCCAGCTCTGCCAAGCTGCTCCAACTGTTCCCTCCACTGTTCATGTAAAGCTACAGCTGACACAGTGCGTATAGCTGAAGTGCATGGAGATAAGTGGTTGTATTCAAATCTGTTGAACACAACACCAACAATGGCATGTTCTTAGTCTTCCCTCCTATTGATCATTGATCCTTAAAATTTAAAGGCCAGGAGATACTATTAGGTCGTCTAGTCTGACCTTCTGTATAATACAAGCCATACAGTTTCATCCAGTTACCATTGTAGTGAGCTGAATACCTTGTGTTTTGATGAAAATATCTTCCAGAAAGACATCCAATATTGAGTTGAAGACTTCAAGAGATGGAAAATTTGCCACTTCCCTGGTTAGTTGGTAAACCTTTGCACCACCCTTACTGACTTATTCCCAGTGACGTTTGCTAGCTTCAAGGTTAGGGAGTAGGGGCAGAGTTAAGCTTCATTTTGCAGGTGTGGTGTGTAGTTCTTCATTTGCTGGTTTTCAGATGTTTTAATTTTCACCACTCTCCACATGCTGGAAGGGCATGAGGCAGCACTAGGCAACCTTAACTGTACTTTAATATAGTTTACAGAATCATAGGACTGGAAGGGACCTTGAGAGGTCATCTAGTCCAGTCCCCTGCGCTCATGGCAGGACTAAGTTATCTAGACCAGGGATCTTAAACTTAATTTACTTAGGGCCAGTGCCAGTCCTCAGATCCTCCCAGCGGGCCAATAATGTCACTCATGCCACCCAAAACTCTGCCCCCCACCTGCCTAAGGCTCTGGGAGGGAGTTTGGGTGCAGAAGGGGTGAGAGGTTGGGCTCTGGGAGGGAGTTTGGGTGGGGGAGGGGGTCGGGTGCAAGTTCTGGGATGGAGTTTGGGTGCAGGCTCTGGTCTGGGACACGAAGTGGGGGTGCAAGAGGAGGGGGTGGGGTTGCAGGCTCTGGGAGGGAGGAGGGGGCAGGGGTGCAGGCTCTAGGAGGGAGTTTGGGGGCGGGAAGGGGGTGGGGATGCAGGCTTTGGGAGGGAGAGTCGGGGGTGTGACACTTACCTGCGGCTCCAAGGCTGAGTGGGCTGGGGGGCCCCTAGGCACAGCCGCCTCCCAGGCACCGCCGCCGCTTCTCATTGGCCACAGGGGCACTAGGAGTGGTGGCAGTGCACAGAGACACAGCCCCACCCCGCCCTGGGGCTGCAGGAGGCCAGCAGACATGTGGAGCAAGCAGGCAGATGCCACTCAGATCCGCTGCGCTGCCGGGGCCCCGGGCTATTTTAAATCGTCTGGGGGGAGGGGGCGGCAGGTGGGGCCAAGGGAGAGACCTGGCCCCAAAACTGCTGCAGCCCCTCGGGCCACATTGGGGAGGTTTGCAGGACGCGAGTTTGAGACCCCGATCTAGACCATTCCTGACAGGTGTTGGTCTAACCTGCTCACAAAAATCTCCAATGATGAGGATTCCACAACCTCCCTAGGCAGTTTATTCCAGTGCTTAACCACCCTGACAGGAAGTTTTTTCTAATGTCCGACATAAACCTGCCTTGCTGCAATTTAAGCCCATTGCTTCTTGTCCTATCCTCAGAGGTTAAGAAGAACAATTTTTCTTCCTCCTCCTTGTCACAATCTTTTATGTACTTGAAAACTTATGTCCCCTCTGTCGTCTCTTCTCCAGACTAAACAGACTTCTCCAGTTGAGGCCTAATCAGCACAGGGTAGAATGGAAGAATTACTTCTCGTGTCTTGCTTACAACACTCCTGCTAATACATCCCAGAATTATGTTAGCTTTTTTTGCAACACTGTTGACTCATATTTAGCTTGTGGTCCACTATGATCCCTCAGATCCCTTTTCGCTGTACTCCTTCCTAGGCAGTCATTTCCCATTTTGTATGTGCGCAACTGATTGTTCCTGCCTAAGTAGAGTACTTTGCATTTGTCCTTACTGAATTTCATCCTATTTACTTCAAATCATTTCGAATTATAATCCTATCCTCCAGAGCACTTGCTTGGTATCGTCTGCAAACTTTATAAGTGTACTCTGTGCCATTAGCTAAATAATTGAAGATATTGAACAGAACTGGACCCAGAACTGATTCCTGCAGGACCCCACTCGTTATGACTTCCAGCATGACTGTGAACCACTGATAACTAGTTATACGCCCACCTTAAAGTAGCTCCATCTAGGTTGCATTTCCCTAGTTTGTTTATGAGAAGGTCATGCAAGACCATAGCAAAAGCTTTACTAAAATCTTTACTTATGGACATTTAATTTCCTTGATTTAGTTTAATTGGACTTTTTTGCCTCTATAACTGTGTCTAGTTTAGAGCTTTTGCCGGCAAGCTATGTCAGGTAGGGATATGGTTTTTCACACCACTAACCAACAGAGCAATGCTGAAAAATGCTTAATTAGTCCCATATCTCCATTCAGATTTGAGAGCACCTCAGAATATTGTTCTTAACACACAAATATTGATATGAGGACAAAACTTCCAAGAGAAACTCCTTCAAAATGTAAGCAGAATCCACAACACATCATCTGAAACTTGTTGGTGATAAGGCTCAGACTCAAATGTATGATGTAGCTCAGGTTCAATGGCCATAGCATGTCCTCTTGATCCAGCCAATTGCTGTGACAGCAGATTGCTGGAAACCCACCAGCTGTTAACAGACCTTCATCTTGCTGCACATGTGAATTTCATTCTCTTTGACTCATCATTTGCTGGTATAGGGAGGAGGGTTTAGGGTTTGTTAGGAACTGGGGAACCTCTTGGGAAAGGAGGAGCCTGTACAGGAAGGATGGGCTCCACCTAAACCCAAGTGGAACCAGACTTCTGGTATGTAAAATGAAAAAGTTCATAGACAAAATTTTCAAATAAGGGCTGGGGGAAGGCAACAGGTGTGGAGGAACACATGGTTCAGACAGAGCAATCCCTTAGGGGAGGATCTTTTAATGGTTATTCTCCATATCCTAGTAAAGAGGAAAGGATACAAGTTCATAAGGTACACGTAGTAGCTGAAGAGAAAAAGTCAAATGAGAGTCCTATTCAGTTACATCACATGAAGGCAGACAAATATTGACAACGTTTATAAGTTCTTGTAAACAGATGCAGAAAGGCTAAATCCTAAGATGAGTGAACTTGAGTGCCTGGTTTTAAATGAGGGTATTGATATAATAGGTATTACAGAAACTTTGTGGAATGATGATAATCAATGGCACCTGGTAATACCAAGATTCAAACTAGATAGGAATGACAGAGTAGATTGTGCTGGTGGGGCAGTGGCACTATATGTAAAAGAAAACTGTCAAATATAGTAAAAACAAGTTTAAATGAATGAAACTGCCATAAAATCAGAAATTCCATGCTTGAATAATAAGAGTATAGCAGTAGGAATATGTTACTGACCAGGATGGTGATGGTGATTATGAAATGCTTAGAGACATTAGAAAGGCTATAAAAATAGAAAACTCAGTAATAATTGGGGATATCAACTATCCCCATGTTTACTGGATACATGTCACCTCAAGATGGGATCCAGAGATAAAGCTTTTAGATACCATTAATGATTGGAGCAGGTAGTCCTGGAACGCACAAGGGGAGAGGCAAGTCTTGATTTAGTCCTAAGTGGCACACAGGATATGATCCAACAGGTGAATACAGCTGAACCACTTGGTAATAGAGCAGGGGTGTGCAAACATTTTGGCCTGAGGGCCACATCGGGGTTCCAAAACTGTATGGAGGGCCAGGTAGGGAAGGCTGAACCTCCTCAAACAGCCTGGACCCTGCCTTCTATCCGCCCCCTGACTGCCCCGCCCCCCGTTCCTTGTCCCCTGACTGCCACCTCCCGGGACCCCACCCCCTATCTAACCTCCCCCTGCTCCCTGTCCCCTGACTGCCCTGACCCCTATCCATACCCCCACCCCCTGACAGAGTCTCCGGGACTCCCACACCTATCCAAACCCCCCGTTCCCCATCTGCTCCCCCTCTCCCCAGAATCTCTGCCCCATCCAACTGCCCCCTGACTGCCCCCCAGGACCTCTGCCCCTTATCCACCCCCCCCCACTCCCCGCCCCCTTCTATGCCGCTCAGAGCAGCATGTCTGGCAGCTGCTCTGCCTGGCAGGAGCTTGCAACCCTGCTGCCCAGAGCGCTGGTGACACGGCGAGCTGAGGCTGCAGGGGAAGGGTCGGGGGCTAGCCTCCCCGGCCGGGAGCTCAAGGGCCGAGCAGGACGGTCCCGCGGGCCGGATGTGGCCCGCAGGCCCTAGTTTGCCCACCTCTGTAATAGAGACCATAATGTAATTAAATTTAACATCCTGGGCGGGGAGGAGGAATATATGAAGAACTCCATCATAGTAGCATTTAATTTGAGAAAGGGGAACTACACAAAAGAAAGAAAGCTAGTGACATGGAAATTAAAAGGAACACTCACAAAAGTGAAATGCCTGCAAGCTGCATGGAAACTTATTCAAACCACCATCATAGAGGCTCAAAATAAGTGTACTCCAAAGGGGGGAAAAAAAAAAAAAAAAAACAGTAAGAGGATTCAAACAATATCACCAAGGCTAAACAACGGAGTAAATAAGGCAGTTAGAGGCAAAAAGGCATCCTTTAAAAATTGGAAGTCAAACCCTACTGAGGAAAATAGGAGCATCAATTCTGGCAAGTCAAGTGTAAAAATATAATTAGGCAGTCCAAAAAAAGAATTTTGAAGGGGAACTAGGAAAAGTCACGGACATTAATGCCAATTTTTGGAAGTACATCACCAGCAGGAAGCCTGCCAGACAATTAGTGGGGCTGCTCGGTGATTGAGGTGTTAAACAAGTGTCGATAAAGGAGGTTTTCAAATAAATTGATAATTTAAACATAAGTCACCAGGGCTAGATGGTATTCACCCAATAGTCCTGAGGGAACTTGTATATGAAAAGTGCAGAACTACTGACTGCGGTATGTAACCTCCCACTTAAATGGGCTTCTATACCAGATGATTTGGGATAGCTAATGTAATACCAATTTTTTTAAAAGGCTCCAGCAGTGATCCTGGCAATTAGTGACCAGTAAGCCTAACTTTAGTACCAGGTACATTGGTTGAAGCTATGGGAAAGAATAAAATTATCAGACACAGATGAACACGATTTGTTGGGGAAGTTAACATGGATTTTGTTAAAGGAAATCATACCTCGTCTATTAGAATTCTCTGAAGGGGGTCAGCAAACTTGTGGACAAGACTAATCCTGTAGATATAATGTACTTGGACTTGTAGAACGGCTTTGACAATGTGACCCTGTTCCTGACTTTTACTAAAAATATTTGTGACGACGTGGGGATCTGTGGGCGCCCACAGTGTCTGCATCAGGCAGCTGTGTAGGGGGTTAGGAGCTCCAGGGGCCCCCCCACCACAGGTTGCATGTCAGAGCTGCTGGGGTTCCCACTGCTCACAGCAACCGGGAGCTATAAGGTACCCCTGCCACCCGCAGCTCCCCACCACCGCAGACTGAAGTCACAGGGGTCTCTGGAAGTCACAGATTCCGTGACTTCCGCAACCTCCATGACTAAATCGTAGCCTTACTCATAAGGAAAGTAAGAAGTCATGGATCAGTAACTGGTTAATAGACAAGAAACAAAGAGTAGGAATAAATGGTCAGTTTTCACAATGGAGAGAGGTAAATAGTTGGGTCCCTAAGGGATCTGTACAGTGTTGTTCAGCAGATTCATAAATGTACTGGAAAAATGTGTAAATGAGGAGGTGGCAAAGTTTGGAGATGATGCAAAATTACTGGCATTAAGGCCAAAGCAAACTGTGATGATTTACAAAGAGATCTCACAAAACTGGGTGATTTGGCAGCAAAATGGCAGATGAATTTCAGTGTTGATAAATGCAAAATAACACATTGTATCTATAGTTGGGATATTTTTTCCGAAGTGATGGGGTGTAAATTAGCTGTTCCCATTCAAGAAAGCAATCTTGGAATCATTGTGGATAGTTCATTAAACAAATCCACTAAATGTGCAGTGGCAGTCAAAAAAAGATAAACAGAATATTAGGAACCATTGGGAAAGCGATAGGTGATAAGACAGAAAATATCATAATGCCACTCTATAAATCCATGATATGCTACACCTTAAATACTGTATGCAGTTCTAGTCACCCCATCCAAAAAAAAGATATTAGAATTGGAAAAAGTGCAGAGAAGGACAACAAACAAACATGATTAGGGGTATGGAAAACCATCCATAGGAGGAGAGATTAATAAGACAGACTGGAAAAGAATAACTATGAGGGGATATGATACAGGAATATAAAATCATGAATGGTGTGGGGAACGTGGATAAAGAAGTGTTATTTACCCCATGTGGTGAAAGTAATAGGCAGAAAATGTATAGCAACCAAAAGGAAATATTTCTTCACACAGTGGAACTCATTGCCAGGGGATATTGTGAAGGCTGTAATTATTATTATTATTTTTTTTTTAAGAAATTAATGGAGATATCCCATCTCCTAGAACTGGAAGGGACCTTGAAAGGTCATCGAGTCCAGCCCCCTGCCTTCACTAGCAGGACCAAGTACTGATTTTGCCCCAGATCCCCAAGTGGCCCCCTCAAGGATTGAACTCACAACCCTGGGTTTAGCGGGCCAATGCTCAAACCACTGAGCTATCCCTCCTCTAATTTGCATATTAATTCAAGTTCAGCAGTCTCTCTTTGGAGTCTGTTTTTGAAGTATTTTTGTTGCAAAATTGCCACCTTCAAGTCTGTCAGTGTGTGGTTAGAGAGGTTGAAGTGTTCTCCCACTGATTTTTGAATGTTATGATTCCTGATATCAGATTTGTGTCCATTTATTCTTTTGCGTAGAGACTGTCCGGTTTGGCCAATGGCAGAGGGGCATTGCTGGCACATGATGGCATATATCACGTTGGTAGATATGAATTAATATGCAAATTAGATACAATTAACTTAGGTCTAACCGGAGACTGGGAATGGTTGGGTCATTACACTAATTGAATCTATTTCCCCATGTTAAGTTCTCCTCACACCTTCTATGGGTCATCTCGATTATCACTTCAAAAGATTTCTTTTTTCTCCTGCTGACTATAGCTCATCTCAATTGATGGGCCTCTTACAGTTGGTATGGCTACTTCCACCTTTTCATGTTCTCTGTATGTATAAATAGCTTCCGTGTGTTCCATTCTATGCATCCGAAGAAGTGGGCTGTAGCCCACGAAAGCTTATGCTCAAATAAATTTGTTGGTCTCTAAGGTGCCACAAGTACTCCTGTTCTTTTAACTTATTTAATACCACTTTCCCAAAGAGGCAGTATGCTCTGTACACCAGCTGAGATAGATACCAAGTGACTGACTTTAGTCAGGGGATAATCAGAACCATAGTTTGAGCCTCAGATGTGTGCAAGAAACTGTTATAAGAACAAGGTGATTTTTGTCAAAAGCTTGTGTTAGAAGGGCTGTATTTCAGGAATCTCTGGAGCAATTAATGTCATCTTTGGACCACTAATCCTGTCCTGCACCCAGATGATGATGAGTTTATTTCATGGCAATGTGAGTAAGCATGTAAATTTTAGAGAAATTAGAATAGTTGGCCTTTAAACAGAAAGTAATGCTGAACCCTAAATCTAGTGGAACTGGTGGCCTGCTATGATAACTTTCCAAATGCCTGGAGGGTGTTGCAATCATGTGCAGACTAGGAGACAGTGTGAGAGTCTCATTCAGGAGCCCTTGACACAAAGGAGGGCAGAAAGCATGAGGAGGGGAGAAGATGGAGAGCTGGAGTTTGTGGGGTGCCACAAGGCAGGGAGGCGGAGAGCAGAGGCAATGAAAGGGAGAGGGGTGTGGAGGATTTAGAGGGAATCAGGGATGGTCGGGTACAGTGGACAGAGAAGGATGAAGGGAGTCAGGGAGGAGAGGAGCTCCTGGGAACTGGTAATGGTGTGAGCTGGGCAAGTGGGGGACTGGGAATGGGGAAAAAGGGGTGGAGGGTCCAGCAGTGGTGCTGTTGTGGAGGGAGGGATGGGTGGCAGATCTGGGTTAGCTGGAAGTGAGGAATACTAGGGGTAGAGGGATGGGGGAGTGAAGGGGTTGGGGAGTGGTTACTCTAGGAAGCAGGAAGGGTCTGGTGGGGTGGGAAGGTTTTCAGAAGACAGATTTGGAGCACTCCACTGAGGCTGCTTTTGCAAAAGTCTCTAATGACCTTTCCCTAGGCAAAGCTCAGAGCCAGTACTCCATCTTCCTCCTTGACCTGTCAGCTGCCTTTGACATCACTGACCATGGTAGTCTTCTTGAAATCTAATCTTTTGTTCTCTCCTGCTTCTCCTCCTACTTCTCTAATCTCTCCTTCAGTTTGTCCTTGGACAATCCTCCTCATCCCCACTCCAACTTTCTGTGGGGATTACATAGGCTCTGTCCTTGGTCCACTTTTCTTCTGTACCTTATCTCTGGGAATCTCATCCACAAACACAAATTCAGCTACCGCGACTCACACATCTAACTCTCTGGTCCAGACCTGTCTTTCTTTCCAAACTGAAATCTCAGCCAAAACAAAAAACAAAAACAAACAAACCGAGGAGTCCTTGTGGCATCTTAGAGACTAACAAATTTATTTGGGCATAAGCTTTCATGGGCTAGAACCCACTTCATCAGATGTATGAAGTAAAAGATACATGAGCAGGTATAAATACATGAAAGGTCAGTCTAATGAGATCCTTTCATGTATTTATACCTGCTCCTGTATCTTACTTATATATGGAGATATACCTATCTCGTAGAACTGGAAGGACCCTGAAAGGTCATTGGCTCTAGCCCCCCCCTTCACTAGCAGGACCAAGTACTGATTTTGCCCCAGATCCCTAAGTGGCCCCCTTAAGGATTGAATTTACAAACCTGGGTTTAGCAGGCCAATGCTCAAACCACTGAGCTATCCCTCCCCCTTCATACAGCTGATGAAGTGGGTTCTAGCCCATGAAAGCTTATGCCTAAATAAATTTGTTAGTCTCTTAAGGGTACGTCTATACTTACCTCCGGGTTCAGCGGTAAGCAATCAATCTTCTGGAATTGATTTATCGTGTCTTATCTAGACTCGATAAATCGATCCCGGAAGTGCTCGCCGTTGACGCCGGTACTCCTGCTCTGCGAGAGGAGTACGCGGAGTCGACGGGGGAGCCTGCCTGCCGCGTGTGGACCCGCGGTAAGTACTTTGTAGTTTGAACTAAGGTACTTGGACTTCAGCTACGTTATTCACGTAGCTGAAGTTGCGTATCTTAGTTCGAACTGGGGGGTTAGTGTGGACCAGTCCTAAGGTGCAACAAGGACTTCTTTTTTTTTTTTTTTTTTTTTGGGCTGATACAGACTAACATGGCTACCACTGAAACCTCAGCCTGTCTCTGACACCTACTCATGGACGTCTAGCCATCAGCTCAAGCTCAACAGCTAAAATGGCCAAGACACGTAACATTCTCTAATTAAAATATAATCATGCAAATCATTATTGCTACCACTGTTATATAATTGCAACAAATCTTATACAAAGTGTAACACATGGCCAGAAAGGGTTAAGCAGCTTGCAGGCTAAATAACCCAGAGCCAACCTTTAAAGACATGTTAGAAAGTATGCAAATGGTAATTAGGGGCATTCTATACTAAATAGGCTAGAACTTTGAAATGCAAACCTATATTGTTAGAAGTGATACTAAGTGTGTGTGTTTACTTATAGATGCTAGCCATGTAAACAGACATTTCCTGTCGATCACTATAGCTATTGATTCAGAGATCAAAGGGGAATATTTATGTTTAGATGAATCTTGGGTGAAATAATGTCCTTGTCTATATGTCGCTTTGAAGTTTGTGATAACTACTTATCCATTAAGCAGTTTCTTATGTTAATCCATGTAGTCAATTACTGGTGAGGTTTAGGAAAGGATGGTTACATCAAAAGTCTATTGTTTACCCAGGACTGTGTGGTCAAGTGGGTGCTAGAAAACTGTATAAAAGACCCTTTGGTCCTGATCATGGCTTGAGGTTTCATGCAGGGGAAGCCAAAGACATAGGGATTGAGATCCCAGTTCTAAGCTGAATCACCCTGTAGATGATATTCGGACATTGGACTATAACCTACGGACTAAACTTCTAAAAGAACTTTTTGCAACTACAAAGCTCACCATCTCTATTAATCTGAATTTCAAGATTATACTCATGTCTGTATGTATGCTGATCTTTTAACCTATACTCTTTCTTTTTAAAATTTTTTTAGTTTGGTTAATAAGAATTGGCTGTAAGCGTGTATTTGGGTAAGATCTGGAATATTCATTAACCTGGGAGGAATGTGACTCGTCCTTTGCGATTGGTAGAATTTTCTTATATGATTAAGATTTTCAGTAATCCTCATCATATTTGTTGTGGGTGTCTAGGTGGAGACCTGAGGCTGGGTTACTTTAAGGGAATTGTGTTGTTGACTTCTGAGTAACCAGTAAGGTATTGTAGAAGCGGTTTTCTGCTGGTTTGGTAAATCTAAGTATTGGAATATCCACCAGCTTTTGGGGTTGCCTGCCTCATTCTTTGCAGTTCACCCTAATTGAGTGACCTCAGCTGGCTCCCCTGGGATCCTGGTCACAACACAACTCTTCGTTTTCCCCCCAAGCCAACCCCGACCCCCTTTCTGTATCATTGCAGACACCACCACCATCCTTACTGTCACTCGCGTCTGTGCACTGCACATAGGCTGCAACACAGGGCTTTCTCTAGGGCAGAAGTTAATATGCGGCTCCTTGTATAGGCACCGACTCCAGGGCTGGAGCCACAGGTACCAATTTTCCAATATAACGGAGGGGTTGAGCAGTGAGAACCCCCGGCTCTGCCACAGGCCCTGCCCCCACTCCATCCCTTCACGCCCCCTCCCCTGAATCTGCAGTGCCCTTGCTCCTCCCCCCCTCGAGCCTCCTGCACACCACGAAACAGCTAATCAGGAGGTGCGGGGAGGGAGTGGGAGCTGCTGACATATTACTGCGGCTCTTTGGCAATGAACATTGGTAAATTCTGTCTCCTCAGGCTCAGGTTGGCCACCCCTGCTCTAAGGCCTCACATGCAGCTGATTTCTACATCTTGAATTTTCTTTCTGCATAATATCTCTAAGATACAGCCTTTCCTATCCATCCACAAAGCTAAGACTCTTGTCCGGGCTCTCATAGTCTCCTGTCTCAATTACTGCAACATTCTTTTCTCTCCCTTGACAAATGCAATCATGCCCTGCTCAGATCCATTGAGAATTCAACATCCACAAAGCTAGCTCACTATCCTCAAATGTAACTTGTGAGGAAGGGTTGAAAGAATCTGTCATGTTTAGTCTTGAGAAAAGATGACTGGGGACGGGAGGACCTGATAACAGTCCTCATATGTTAAGGGCTGTTGTACAGAGGATGATCAACTGTTCATGTGTACTGGGGTAAGAGAAGTAGTAATTGTCTTAATCTATAGTCATGGTTGTTAGGTTGGATATTAGGAAAAACTTTCCAACTGTGAGGATAGGCAAGTACTGGGATAGGTTACCTAGAGGTTGTGGAATCCCAATCCCTGGACGTTTTTAAGAACGGATTAGACAAATACCTGTCAGCCATGGTCTATGTATCCTTGGTCCTGCCTCAGGGCTGGAGGATTGATTAGCTGACATCTTGAGGTAATTTTACTCTTGCCTATCTGTGATTTTTATGATTCATTATCCTAGCCCTCTGCTTTGACCTCTGGAGAATGAGGATTTATTTAGTAGTTATGTTAATGAAAAATGTTCATGGATCAGCTTCCCTCTCACTTTGCTTTGTTAGCCATTGGTTGTGAAGGAATTAATTCCTCTTCTGGGATGGGGACATAATTGCTCTTTAAGTAACATAGGTGTGACCAGGGTCCCAGGGGGGCCACATTGAGGTTACTCAATTAGGGCAAACTGCAAAGCATAGGGCAAACAATCCCCAAAGCTGGTGGATATTCCAATACTTAGATTTACCAAACCAGCAGAAAACAGCTTCTACAATACCTTACTGGTTGCACAGAAGCCAAAACACAGTTCCCTTATAGCAACCCAGCCTTGGGCTTCCACCCAGACACCAAAGTCAAATGTGATGAGGATTTCTGAAAATCTTAATCATAAGAAAATTCTACCAATCCCAAAGGACCAGTCACATTACCTCCCAGGTTAATGAATATTTCAGATCTTACCCAAATACACACTCAGAGCCAATTCTTATAAAGTAAACTAAAATTTATTTAAAAAGAAAAGAGACTATTGGTTAAAAGATCAGTATGCACAAAGACATGAGTACAGTTCTGAGATCAGTTTCATAGTAGAGATGATGAGCTTTATAGTTGAAAATAGTTCTTTCAGAATTAGTCCAATGTTCATATCCAGGGTACTGGAGATCTCAGTCTTATGACTGACACTTCCCCTGCATAAAGCATCAAGCAGATCTGAGATGAAAGTATCAGGTCCCAAGAGTTTTTATACAGTTTTCTGGCAGCCTCTTGACCATACAGTCCTGGGTGAACAATAAGCCTTTGAAGTAACCTTCTATTTCCTTAACATCATGGGTAATTAACCACATGGATTAACATAAGGTAGTTTATCAAACTTTAAAGAGACATACAGACAATGACATTATTTCACTCAAGATTCATCTAAATGTTAATATTACCATTTGATCTCTGAATCTATAGCTATAGTAATAGACAGGAACTGTCTGTTTGCATGGCTAACATCTAACATGGAATGGCCCTAAATACCATTTACATACTTTCCTAACATGTCTCTAAAGGTTGAATCTGGGTCAGTTAGCCTGCAAGCTGCTTAACTCTTGCTGGCCATGTGTCTCCATTTATATGGATACGCTAATCAAGAACAGTCCACATGTGAATGATTCACACTGGATAATGGAAGTCTCAAACTGGGCATTAATGTGTAATGACTGGGATCCAAGGGAAGCAGAACATGGGAACACAACTGCACTGCACTTTTGGGACACAGGAACTAGGGTACAAACCAACTGGGTTTCAAGTTTGCTGCTATCCAGGGAAAAAAGACTGAGACAAGGAGAGAGAGAGAGAGATGAAATCGCGGAAGCTTTGGAAAAGCTGGGCAGATGACTCTGCCAAAATGAATATAGAGTTCAGTTTTGCTTTACTGAACTAACCAAGAGATCTGTAAATCCTATGTTCCAGTTGCCTAAGCAATGCGGTCTTGTTCTGAAAAGGCTGTCTTGGATTGCTGCAAATACCTATTGGCTGCAGCACCCCAGAAGAGATGGTGTATACAAGCAGTCTGAAATCATTTGGACTGACTGAAGTGCCATCATGATACAAAGGGGTGCTGCCTCCAGCAGGGCCTGTTTCAGAGAAGTGGAGCTGTGGGGATCACCCTACAAAAGGCAAGTAGCACATTATGGTTATGACTGCACTGCTACTGGGAGACATCCTCTCAGCCTGAATCCACAGACTTGCACTGGCAGCCATGATAGGGGGACCTGGGCCCACCCAACTCCACTGGGTCCCACTGGGTCTAACAGTGACAGCGTGGTCTGCCACTGGGTCAGTGTGGAATCCAATCGCAACATGCTGACCTTACATGGGTGGGAGATACCACTCACTCTACCTCCATGGATCACTTCCTGCTGGGTTTCCTAAAGCTGCAGTTCATATGATGTTGGGGTCTGTGGGCTCTTCAGCACAAGTAACTCCCTGGGACTTCGACTCCAGATGTTCAGCTATAGGCAGCAGGTCTCCGGTCTGTGCCTCAGGATCTCTGGCTCCTGCAGAAAAGGGCTGGAACAGCTCCTGGGCTGGAGCCTCCACCAGGTGTCCTTTCTCCTTGGCAGTCAGTACTGACTGAGCTGGACTGCTGTCCTTTATACTAGCACAGCAGTTGGAGCATGCCCAGCATGGTCTGAGGGGCAGGACTTCCTCTGCCCATAATGTGGGATTAATCCTTTCCTGCCTAGTGTGGGGTATGTACACCCTGTCACAGGGGTACAGTAATCTGGAAAGCTTGAGAGCCACTGGTACAGAGTAGACTAGCTTATTCAGGAAAGCAGAATGAGGGTAAAAAGGGAGGAGGTGCTGCATTATATGTTAAAAATATATACACTTGTTCTCAGGTCCAGAAAAGGGTGAGAAGCAGACCAGCTGAGGTTTTCTAGGTAAAGATAACAGGAATAAAAAATAGGGGTGACCTCATGGTCGGGGTCTACTATAGATAATGAAATCAGGATGAGAAGGTGGATGAGGCATTTCTAAAGCAAGTGATAGAAATATCCAAAATACAAGACCTGGGGTAGTCATACGGGACTTAAACTACCCCAATATCTGTTGGAAAAGTAATACAGCAAAACACAAAATGTCCAGTAAGTTCTTGGAGTGTACTGGAAACAACCTTTTTGTTCAAGAGTGTGGCAGAAGTAACCATGGGGACAGCTATTTCAGACTTCTGTATGGCAAGAAGGGAGGAATTGGCAGGAAATCTGAAGATGGAAGGCAATTTGGGTGAAAGTGAACATGAAATGATAGTTTTTTTATTCTAAGGAAAGAAAGGAGTGAGAGCAGCAGAATAAGGACTTCTAAAAAGCAGACCTCAACAAACTAAGAGAACTGGTAGGTACAATCTTATGGGAAGAAAATCTAAGGGAAAAATGTCTTCAGGAGCCTGGCAGTTTGTCAAGGATGCGATATCAAAGTCATAACTGCAAACTAACATGATGTGAGGGAAAGAAAGGAAGAAATAAGAGGCCAAGATAGCACCACAGTAGCTCTTTAATGACTTGAAAATCAAAATGGAATCCTACAAAAAGTGGAAACCTGGACAAAATGCAGTGGAGGAATATAGAAGGAGAGCACAAGTAAGTAGTGAGAAAATCAGAACGACTAAGGCACAAATGAGTTACACCTAGCAAGCACAGAAAGGCTATAAGAAAAGATTCTATAAATACATTAGGAGCTAGAGAAAGACAAAGGAAGGTGTAGTTCCTCTACGTAGGAGGGAGCAAAAACTAATACCTGAGCTTTCTTGATGTCATAAGTTATTTAATGCCTATTTTACTCCAGTCTTTACTAAAAGGGTAAATTTTGACCAGATACTTAACACAATATTAAAAGTGAAGGGGAAGGAAGACAAGCCAAAATAGGGAAAGAACAGGTTAAAGAAATATTTAGATAAGTTGAATGTATTCAAGTCAGTAGGGCCTGATTAAATTCATCTTAGGATCCTTAAGAAACCAGCTGAAGCAATCTTGGAACCATTAGCAATTATCTCTGAGTACTCCTGGGGAAGGGATGAGGTCCCAGAAGCCCGGAGAAGGACATGTATCTTTAGTATGTATCTTTAAAAACAGGAATAAAAAGGACTTAGTGAAGTCAAGACCAGTCAACTCCTACTTCAATACCTGGAAAGCTACTGAAACAT
Organism: Malaclemys terrapin pileata; assembly: GCF_027887155.1. NCBI lineage: Eukaryota > Metazoa > Chordata > Testudines > Emydidae > Malaclemys > Malaclemys terrapin. The sequence continues at coordinate 16,326,050 of NC_071519.1, read as the reverse complement.
ATTATTAACCAATCCATTTGTAAGCACCTAGAGAATAATAGTGTCAAACGTTATAGCCAGCATGGATTTGTCAAGAACAAATCATGCCAAGCCATCCTAACTTTGTTCTTTGAATGGGTTATGCTAGGGCTCCCCTCCACCCCACCCCCCTTGGTTCTTGTCATGCAGATAGAAAACAGAAGGCCAGAGTCCAAAGTGCAGGCAATGCAATGTTTATTGGGGTTAAAAAGCAGCATAATCTAGTTCTGTACACCAGCAGAGCTTTTCCTTCCCCTTCCTACCCCCCTCCTTCTTAGTAGGCTTAATTATAGCCCTAGTGCACGCCCTTGGCACCACCCCTGGCCATCTATGGTCAAGTTCCATTTTGAAGGATCTTGAGTCTGAGGGCTTTGGTACCACCTCTTTTGTATCCCATGGGAGGGGTAGGGAGTGAGGTTATGTACCGGCCAGGGTTACCTTTTCTTTGGCTTTTTGTGTGTCTTATAGTCCTTCCCGTCCCCCCGCCCATCCTCTTGCCCCTCCCAACTGGTTGCTTGACCTTGTCATGGGAGAGGAGTTGGGCAGCCGTCAATTATACTCGCATATCAAATTCCCACCATATCTAGCAACACTAACTCTATTTCTTACCTTTTCTCGTTATACTAAAAAACCTTATATGGCTGTAGGCAGGAGCACATAGTATCTTTGTTCCTTGTTCACATATGTCAATAAAGATATAAGGCACAATTGTATGTTAACGACTTCAAAATTCAAACAGGCAAATAAAACCCCTTTTTTTCTTTTTTCTTTGGGATCCTCCTGCCCAGGTATCCTGAGAAAAGCATAGGACATATGGTGGCACATTTCCTGATAGGGGCAGGCATAAAGATGAAATGTGTTGGTGCTCCATTTGCCCCACTGCCCACTGTGCAATATAAGTGCCCTGCACCTTCCCTCATACAGACTTACCACATATATTTCAAGTCGTATTTCAGATTCCCTGTAATAATGTGCCCAAAAAGGTTGTCTGTTACACTTTTGTGGAGTGCCTATTACATTACTTATATGTTACAATTAGTGGTTGTGCTTTGTGTGTCTGTGGGGAAGTAGTAGATTTGATATATCTTGATTTTAGTAAGGTTTTGACATAGCCCCCTGTGATATTCTCGTAAGCAAACTAGAAAAATATGATCTGGGTAGCTAAGATAGATCACAACTAGTTTAAAGATTGTACTGAAAGAGTAGTTATCAATGGTTTACTGTCCAGCTTAGAGGGTGTATCTTGTGGGGTCCCACAAGGATAAGTTCTGTGTCCAGTACTATTCAATGTTTTCGTTACTGACTTGGATATTGGAGTTTAGAGTATGCTTCTAAAGTTTGCATATGACACCAAGCTGAGAGGGGTTGCAAGCACATTGGTGGACAAGATTAGAATTCAAAATTACGTTTACGAATTGGAGAATTGGTCTGAATGAACAAGATTAATTTCAATAAAGGCAAATGAGAAGTGCTTCACTTCGGAAGGAAAAATTGAATGCACGACTACAAAATGGGAAATAATTGGCTAAGTGGCAGTACTGCTGAAAAGGATGTAGGGCATATAGTGGATCACAAACTGAATATGAGTCAACAATATGACACAACTGCACAAAAGGATAGTGTTCTGGGGCTACTAATAGTAATTTGATCTATAAGGTACTGTAATTGTCCCACTCTACTCAGCACTGGTGAGGCCTCAGCTGGAGTACTATGTCCATTTCTTTGTGCCATACTTTAGGAATGATGTGGAGAAATTCAAGATAATCCAAAGGAGAGCAACAAAAATGATGAAAGGATTAGAGAACCTTACACAAATGGAAAGGTTAAAAAAAACTGGCATGTTGAGGAAAGAAGACTGAGGAGGGACCTGAAAATAGTCTTCATATATGTTAATGGCAATTCTTAAGAGTACGGTGGTCAACTGATCTCTTTGTCCACTGAAGTTAGTAGAATAAGTAATCATAGTAATTAGGTCTGTCAAGCAATTAAAAAAATTAAATGCGATTAAAAAAAATAATGGCAATTAATTGCATGATTAATTGCGCTGTTAAACAATAATAGAATACCATTTATTTAAATATTTTTGGATGTTTTCTACATTTTCAAATATATTGATTTCAATTACAACACAGAATACGAAGTGTAAAGTGCTCACTTTATATTCGTTTTTTATTACAAATATTTGCACTGTAAAAAAAAAATAGTATTTTTCAATTCACCTAATAGTTGACTGTAGTGCAATCTCTTCATCATAAAAGTTGAACTTACAAATGTAGAACTATGTGCAAAAAATAACTGCGTGCCAAACAGAACAGTGTAAAACTTTAGTGCCTACAAGTCCACTCAGTCCTACTTCTTGTTCAGCCAATCGCTCAAACAAGTTTGTTTACATTTGCTTCTTGCTTACATTGTCACCTGATAGTGAGAACAGGCATTTGCATGGCACTATTGTAGCCAGCATTGCAACATATTTACATGCCAGATGCGCTGAAGATTCATATGTCCCTTCATGCTTCAGCTGCCATTCCAGAGGACATGCATCCATGCTGATGACGGGTTCTGCTCAATAACTATCCAAAGCAGTGCAGACTGACGCATGTTCATTTTCATCATCTGAGTCAGATGCCCCCAGCAGAAGGTTGATTTTCTTTTTTGGTGGTTTGGGTTCTGTAGTTTCCACATTGGAGTGTTGCTCTTTTAAGACTTCTGAAAGCATGCTCTACATCTCATCCCTCTCAGATTTTGGAAGGCACTTCAGATCCTTAAACCTTGGGTCAAGTGATGTAGCTATCTTTAGAAATCTCACATTGGTTTTGTGACAAAGTTCCTCCTCTGCCTTGGTGGGTCCTATGCTTATTGGCAGATTTGGTCGCCTCAGAGATTCACGGCAGCCCTCAGTTTGGCCATTTTTGCTAGTGGCTCAAACCTGCTGTTCACTCAGCTAACCTCATCACTGGCCAGCATGAGGAAAGGGAGGAGAACAATCCCCGCAGTCTCTGCTGACCCACCTAGTGGGTTGGGGGATAGGCCAGGGACCTTCCCCTCTGGTGGGACCCACAGTCCAGGTCAACTCCTCTTGTATCCAATAGGGAGGTGCGGGCATGGGGGGAACTCAGGCCCGCCCTCTACTCTGGGTTCCAGCCCAGGGCCCTGTGGATCGCAGCTGTCTACAGTGTTTCCTGTAATAGCTGCGTGACAGCTACAACTCCCTGGGCTACTTCCCCATGGCCTCCTCCAAACACCGTTTTTGTCCTCACCACAGGACTTCCCTCCTGATGACACTTGTACTCCTCTGCCCTCCAGCAGTATGCCTTCCCACTCTCAGCTACTTGTGCACGTCTTGCTCCCAGCTCCTTGCACGCACCTCACTAACTGAAGTGAGGTCCTTTTTAAACCAGGTGCCTTGATTAGCCTGTCTGTCCTAATTGATTCTAGCAACTTCCTCATTGTTCTGGAACAGCCCATTATCTTACTCAGGGAAAAGGGACCTGCTTAATCTGGGGCTAATGTGTCTACCTTCTATCACTCTCCTGTAGCCATTTGGCGTGACCCTCTCACAGTACCGTCTTTGTGTTTTGTCAGATCTGCAGTGAAAGTGTTCTTAAAATTAACTACATATGTTGGGTCATAATCCAAGACTGCTATAACATGAAATATATGGCAGAATGCAGGTAAAACAGAGCAGAACACATACAATTCTCCCCCGAGAAGTTCAGTCACAATTAATGTATTATTTTTTTAATGAACATCATCAGCATGGAAGCATGTCCTCTGGAATGATAGTCAAAGCATGAAAGGGCATGCGAATATTTAGCATATCTGGCACGTAAATACCTTGCAATGCCAGCTACAAAAATGCCTGTTCTCACTTTCAGGTGACATTGTAAATAAGAAGCCAGCAGTAATATCTCACGTAAATGTAACAATGTAAACTTGTTTGTCTTAGCAATTGGCTGAACAAGAAGTAGGACTGAGTGGACTTGTAGGCTCCAAAGTTTTACATTGCTTTGTTTTTGAGTGCAGTTATATAATAAAATCATTATTTGTAAATTGCACTTTCGCGATGAAGAGATTGCCCTACTGTACTTGTCTGAGGTGAATTAAAAATATTATTTCTTTTGTTTATCGTTTTTTCAGTGCAAACATTTGTAATAAAAAATAATGATATAAAGTGAGCACTGTACACTTTGAATTCTGTGTTGTAATTGAAATCAATATATTTGAAAATGTGGAAAAACATAGAAAAATATTTAACAAATTTCAGTTGGTATTCTATTCTTTAACAGTGTGATTAAAACTGATTGTGATAATTTTAGACCCAATTTTTTTGAATTAATCGCGTGAGTTAACTATGATTAATCAACAGCCCTAATAGTAATGAGGGACTGGAAGAGACCTTGAAGGTCATCTAGTTCATTCCTCTGTGCTGAGGAAGGACTAAGTATTATCTAGACCATCCCCTACAAGAGTTTTTCCAACCTGTTCTTAAAATCCTCCAATGACAGAGATTCCACAACCAGCCTAGGTAACACTGGTCTACAATTTTTCAGAAGTCGTCTGCTTCAGAGATAAAATGTGCTATTTATTATGTATTTTGGTGTGCTGAATTAAAATACAATTAAAACAACTGGCTACTGTTTCTAAGATATTTAAGTTTTTACATTTTATGTCTATGTATATTGTGTAGATAGTAGAGTTTTAATCATGAATTGTAAACCTAGGTCTTTTCATGTGTTTATGGTTGCTTTACATGATAATATTTCACCTGTCCTGTTTATGTAACACTTTAAAAATCAGCAAAAGGGTTATATAAATAAAATTTATTATGAAACAAAAGGCAAAAAACTATTATGTACATAGTTTAGTCCTATTCAGTGTCTACTCGGCGCTTCTTGGCTTGTCTCTTGTATTCATTAAATGGAGCATCTCTTGTCACTGTCCAGCAATAGTCTGCAAGCATTGATGGGCTCCATTTGCACTGATAGCGTTTCTCCATTGTTGCAATGTCCTGGTGAAATCGCTCGCCGTGCTAGTCGCTCACTGCTCCGCAGTTCGGTGGAAAAAAATGTAGATGAGAGTGCAAAAAATGTATCTTTAGTGACATGTTGCAACCAAGGCTTTTGTATGCCTTGATGAGGTTTTCCACCAACAACCTGTAGTTGTCTGCCTTGTTGTTTCCGAGAAAATTTATTGCCACTAACTGGAAGGCTTTCCATGCCGTCTTTTCCTTGCCATGCAGTGCATGGTCAAATGCATCATCTCGAAGAAGTTCACGAATCTGAGGACCAACGAAGACACCTTCCTTTAACTTAGCTTCACTTAACCTTGGAAATTTTCCACGGAGGTACTTGAAAGCTGCTTGTGTTTTGTCAATGGCCTTGACAAAGTTCTTCATCAGACTCAGCTTGATGTGTACGGGTGGTAACAAAATCTCCCTTGATTCAACAAGTGGTGGATGCTGAACACTTTTCTTCCCAGGCTCCAATGACTGTCGGAGTGGCCAATCTTTCTTGATGTAGTGGGAATCTCTTGCACGACTATCCCATTCGCAGAGAAAACAGCATACTTTGTGTGTATCCAGTCTGCAGACCAAGCAAGAGAGCAACAACCTTCAAATCACCACAAAGCTGCCACTGATGTTGGTCATAGTTTATGCACCTCAAAAGTTGTTTCATGTTGTCATAGGTTTCCTTCATATGGACTGCATGACCAACTGGAATTTATGGCAAAACATTGCCATTATGCAGTAAAACAGCTTTAAGACTCATCTTCGATGAATCAATGAATGGTCTCCATTCATCTGGATCGTGAACGATGTTGAGGGCTACCATCACACCATCGATGTTGTTGCAGGCTACAAGATCACCTTCCACGAAGAAGAATGGGACAAGATCCTTTTGACGGTCACGGAACATGGAAACCCTAACATCACCTGCCAGGAGATTCCACTGCTGTAGTCTGGAGCCCAACAGCTCTGCCTTACTCTTGGGTAGTTCCAAATTCCCTGACAAGGTCATTCAGTTCACCTTGTGTTATGAGGTATGGTTCAGAGGAGGAGAATGGGAGAAAATGTGGGTCCTGTGACATTGATGGTTCAGGACCAGAAGTTTCATCCTCTTCCTCATCTGACTCAAGTGAGAATGGTTCTGGTGCATCAGGAACCGGCAGTCCTTCTCCGTGGGGTACTGGCTGTATAGCTGATGGAATGTTTGGATAATGCACAGTCCACTTTTTCTTCTTTGACACACCTTTCCCAACTGGAGGCACCATGCAGAAGTAACAATTGCTGGTATGATCTGTTGGCTCTCTCCAAATCATTGGCACTGCAAAAGGCATAGATTTCCTTTTCCTGTTCAACCACTGGCAAAGATTTGTTGCACAGGTGTTGCAGCATATGTGTGGGGCCCACCTCTTGTTCTGATCTCCAATTTTGCAGCCAAAATAAAGGTGATAGGCTTTCTTAACCATAGTGGTTATACTGCGCTTTTGTGATGCAAAAGTCACTTCACCACAAACATAGCAGAAGTTATCTGCACTGTTCACACAAGTACGAGGCATCTCTGCTCACTTTGGCTAAACAGAAATGTGTCCATTTGCAAAATCAAACACTGACAAATAAGAGAGCACAACACTGTATGATTTCTAGAGCTGATATAGGGCAATATGTTCAGCAGAGTGATGTAAGCTTCATTATGATTGCATCATCCATGACTTCTAGGAATAACATGATGCAATTCATATCATGTATGACGCAATACCAGCTTCAGATTGCATCATTCATTGTTTTGCCTAAAAAGCAAGTACTGTCCAAACCCAGTCATAGATTTATTCATAGATCCAGTCAAAGATGTATTTTAGTCATTTCTGGTTTAAATGGCGATCCCTTCCCTTTATAACTCACTTATCCTCTGCCATTCCCAAGTCAAGGGACATATATACTGACCCAATAGCATATCTTGAAAACTAGAGCCAATCAACAATTTTAAGCATCATTTTTGTTCGCAGTGACCCAGAATTAGTAAAATTTGACTACATTTATTTCAGAAGCATTTTGGCTGTAGAGCAGTGTAATTTGTTCCACTGCTTAAGTACTCTTACACTTAGGAAGTTTTTACTAATGTCTAGCCTAAATCTCCCTTGCTGCAATTCAAACCCATTACTACTTCTCCTGTCTCTTCAGCCAGGTCCTTAATGAGTTTACTATACATCAATGGAGATTTAGGTTAGACAATTAGGAAAAAGTTTCAGTCTATAAGGATAGTTGTGCTGTGGAGTAGGCTTCCAATTGAAGTTGTGGATTCCCCATCACTGGAAGTTTTAAAAAGCAGGTTAGACAAACACCTGTGAGGGATGGTCTAGATATACTTGGTCCTGTTGTTATCCAGGCTTTTCAGAACCCACATCAGGGGCCACTTAACTATTTCACTCTACATGGTGTCAGTAATAAATCAATAGGAACACAGCAATTCTGTCTGATCAAGAATTAAATGCAAGTAAGCATGCTCTTGTCTAACACTGCAGTTTATTAGATTTAAGGACACACAGACATAAGCAATAGGTTTAGAATATCCCAATCCCAGATATTTACCTAACATCTGGAATGGTATTGAGTCATTAACAGCAGATTCATAGTGGCCAGTTGCTAACCCGTCGGGGAGAAAGGGTATGTGGTGTTCTATTTCATTACTTCAGGGTGGCTGAATGTACGTAATATGTTTGCAATTGGCTTGATCATGTTCTGGAGTACATGCACCCCTCAAATCTGAAGCAATACTGTCATAGACCAGGGGGCTGGACTGGATGACTTCTTGAGCTCCCTTCCACCCTTACATTTCTGTGGTTCTGGGCTTTCTCCCATGCTACTCCTTGCTCTTTGGAGGAACTCCTCATAAACATCCCCCGGCCTACCTGTTTATCCTCCTTCCCATGCCTCCGTCCAACTCCTTTGTTCTATGAAGCCTAGGAACACATGACAATGGTTAGGCAAGTTGAGTGCTGAGATCACTATCAGGATGACAAATGTCTTATTGTTTCCTTGTGCTCTCGCTGTCACTATTCAGGGCCATTGCACCTATATTCCCCCTCTGTGGTCCAGCAAGGGCACCCACTTTCAGGCTGCCCAGCTGGCACCTCTCTTGGGTAGAAACCCACATCTCTCTGCCTAGTAACTATTGTATCTCCAGGCTGCACTGCTCCCTGCCTACAGTGTGAATTCCCCACTAAGGCAGATCCTCTTCCTCAGCAGGCCTGCTTTGCCTTCCTTCCTCAGAGGCTATGAACAGCATAACTACCCCTAGTTAAGTTATGATACAGCCCTTTCCCAGCAAACAATGATTCTCAAGGCAAAGGCATTACAGAGATAACATATTAAAAACAATAAAAGAACCTATACACATGCTAATAAGCTTACCAGAGATCACCCAAACCCCATCAATGGCTCAGGCAGGTGAACAGACCTTCAAACCTCACCAAGAGTTTTATGTGGTCACAAGGTACCAGTTGTTAGCTTAGAACAAGCATGCCCATGCATTTGTAAGTCACCCTTTTCTCCAGTTTTGGCCTCTGGACTCGTCTTCCTGAGGGTGCAGCTTTCATAGGTTTGATGTGGAGGTGAGAAGTTGCCTTTCCCTCCCCTCAAGGATTTCCTAGGTATCCCACTTAACTTGTCTAGAACATTATTTCAAAGGGTCCTTTGAAGCTCATAACACTTCCTAGGGTTTATGTTAGCCAGGTCTTCTGCCTGGAGATATTATAGCCCATCCCACAGTAATAAGTGCGCACACATATTTTTAGCTCAGTGGTTTGAGCATTGGCCTGCTAAACCCAGGGTTGTGAGTTCTAATCCTTGAGGGGGCCACTTAGGGATCTGGGGCAAAATCAGTACTTGGTCCTGCTAGTGAAGGCATGGGGGGCTGGACTTAATGACCTTTCAAGGTCCTTTCCAGCTCTATGAGATAGGTATATCTCTATATAACTCCTAAGATACTGAAATTTATTCAGTAAGATTTGACTTAATTTGATAAATATGGTCCAGGAAATTGCCAACGGTGTCTGTGTTTATCCATCTGTCCCTTGTTTTATTCCTAGATTGTCAGATCTTTGGGGCAGAGACACTTTTTTGTTCTCTGTTTATAGAATGTCCATCAGAGTGGGATCCTGGTCCATGACTAGCGCTACTAGGCACTACAATAATAGAAATAAAAAAATAATAATGGGGAGGTTCTGGGCAGTGAGAGGGAAGGTGTTAGAAAGCCGGATATGGGAAGGTTTGGGGCAAAGCACTCCTGTGAGCCTGTAGGGCTGAGCGCAGTGGTAAGGGGTTGGGATGCCATGGAACAGCTGTTATAAGGAGTTAGGATGCTGTGGAGGGTTGGAAGAATTAAAACGCAAGGATCTGGAAGGGTTGGTGCTAGTTAGAGAAAAGGGAGCATGGGTGTTGGGTAGCGGGTGCCCCAGGAAATAGGGATGCTAGCAATGGGAGGGAGCAAAGGGACACATTTCTGGCAGCAGCTCTTGGGAATCAAGACCAAGGAACAATTGAGACATTGGGCTGATGGGTGGAAGTGGTTGGGGAGCAAGAAATTTGGGAGAACTGATAGCAAGGAGTGCTATGGGCAGTGAGAGGGGAGGAGAGAACACAAGTAGTGGTTTCTCCTCGGGTCCCAAGAGGTATGGAAGGGTGAGAGCAGCTGGAGGAAAGAGTGTGGGGGTCATAGTGATTGGCAGGGCAAGCTGCCTCTCTGTGCCCTTCCTTGTCTCTTTGAGTGCCCCCTACCTCACCTGTCAGGCCTTGTGTGGGCCTGCCTCTGTCAGTAAGAAGCCGGTCCAGGGGACTTCCCCTCTGTCTTGAGTCTTCCCTTTCTGGGACATGGAATTAGCTGTTCTGGGTTTTAGAAGTCCCTTTGATCATGAATGTCTGGCTGTGTGTGTTCTCAGTATATATGGGATCAGTTACATCCCTCATTAGAAGAGTGTCCTGCACCTTTGAGCATCTGGGGAGCTGGCTCCAAGATTTTACTGATTTAAAATGGGCTGGGGTTGAAATAACAGAAGTTTTTGTGTGTGTGACATAAGTCCCATTAATTCATCTGATCTCACTTGTCTTCTTTCCCCTGAGCAGGGTTTCCAGTTTCCAAACCTGATGTCACCTCCCAGCTGAAACAAGGGGAAGAACCATGGGCCCCAGATCTCCAGGGCTCAGAGGAAAGCGAGATCCTGAGAGGCATCTGCACAGGTGAGGAGTCGTTAAACTGTTAGTGCCTGAAGGAAACTGCTGGGATTCCCAGCAAAGACCTTGTGAGCTCTCTAGGTTCAGGATTGTCCCCAGCAAATGTCATATCCTTTGGCCAGATATTGCTTATGACTTCCTACTTGGGCTTTCAAACAATTAAAAAAATAATTGCAATAAATTGCGGGATTCAAAAAAAGTTGTGATTAATTCAGTTTTAATCACACTTAAACAATAATAGAATACTAATTTAAATTTATTATAAATATTTTGGATGTTTTTCTACATTTTCCTACTTTTTTATTTCAATGATAACACAGAATACAAAATGTACAGTTGCTTACTTTATATTATTTTTTATTACAAATATTTGCATGGTAAAAAAGATAAAAAGTCAAAACCTGAAGGGGCATATGAATGTTTTGCATCTCTGGTGTGTAAATACCTTGTATGACACTGCACCCCATATTAATCATAGTGGTATAATTATGATATGATTGTGACATAATTATGATGCATCTGATACAAGATGTGTCTTGTGAAGTGTCTATGGAAAAGTTACGGTTTTCTGAATATGAATATCGTATTTGTATGCATGTATCAATTTTGTATTTGGAGTTATGAATTCTGACTATGTATCTGTATTTCAAATGGGCTTACTCTGGGTAACATCCACAACTAGCCTTTCAGGTACAACAGTGAAGAAGCTAGTCAGTGTTGGTGGCCCATCAGCAAAGACGATGGACCATGGAATAGCTTAGCCTTCCTGTGAATGTTTCAGCCAGCCTATGAGTAATGGCCGCTATGACTCAGCAAGACATGCAAAGGGCATGTGACCAGACCACAGGACAGTCGAACTTCATTTTGGTACCTGTATTTTTCCACAAACTGGGCTGGGAATTTAGCTTGAAACAAAGGGTTCCTGCCATATGAAGTGACTATATAAGGTAGGGAGTGACATTATGACTGGTGTTCCCTCTCCCACAACTCAACACCTGAAAAAAGCTCTGAAAGATGAAGGACTTGAAATGGGGAAGGGAGAACCCATGCTGCTCAGCAATTGCAGTCTGTGCCTTAAGAATCTGTAAGCCTGCTTGTGTCATCAGTCAGGGTGAGAAATTGGTAATTCGTATCCTATCTATCTGGTACATTAGGCTTAGTTTGCATTTTTGTTTAATCTGCTTTGATCTGTCTGCTGTCACACGTAGTTACTTAAAATCTATCTTTCTGTAGTGAATAAACTTGTTTTATGTCTTACCTTACCCAATGTGTTTTAAGTGAAGTGTCTGGAAAAATCTCAGCTCTGTAAACAAAGGCTGTTGCATATCTTTCCCACATTGAGGGGACAGTGACCTATATTGATGAGTTTGCATTGTACTGATCCCTGTGCAGTGCAAGACAGTATAATACTGGGTTTATACTCCATCAAGTGTCCAACTCTGGAGAGCTGGGAAATTGGCTGTTGTTTTCTGTCTGTCCTTGAGTGGCTTAGGTAAAGTAGTCAGGTAGCTCAGTTGAGTGTGTGGTGCCACCTGCTGTCATGTTGGGTGATTACAGGGCCTGGAAAGGCTGGCTGAATCACCGGCAGAGCAGTGTGAGAGAGACCAGACCAGCTTAATTGTTACAAAGGCAAAGCGATTCCCACAGCTACCAGACTCACTCTGGGGATGACAACTTGTCACACCTTGCAACGCCAGTTACAACACTGCCATGTGAATGCCTATTCTCACTTTCAGGTGACATTGTAAATAAGAAGCGGGAGCATTATTTCCTATAAATGTGAACAAACTTGTTTGTCTTAGCGGTTGGCTGAACAAGAAGTAGGACTGAGTGGACTTCTAGGTCCTAAGGTTTTACATTATTTTGGTTTTGAGTGCAGTTAGGTAAAATAAACACATATAATTCTACATTTATAGGGTGCACTTGTATGATAAAGAGCTTGTACTACAATACTTGTATGATGTGAATTGAAAAATACTATTTCTTTTGTTGATCTTTATTACAGTTCAAATATAATAAAAATAATATAAAGTGAACACTGTACAGTTTGTATTCTGCATTGTAATTAAAATCAATATATTTGAAAATGTAGAAACATTTCCAAAAATATTTATAATACATTTCAATTGGTATTCTATTATTGTTTAACCATGGGATTAAAACTGCCATTAATCGTGACTTTTTTTTTTCAATCTAGTTAATTTGTTTTGCGTTAATCACTTGACTTAACTGCAGTGAATTGACAGCCCTCCTTCCTATCCATTCTGACTAACTCCTGGCAGTAGCTCCCTCCCTGCACTCCCTTCTCCCTGAGTATTTGGGTGGGAACTGGATGAAAAATTCGACCTTTCCTCTCTCCCCTTTGGGGAAGAGTTTGGGGAAATTCAGTCCCTGATATTTTTTTCCATCTCCAGGTGTTCTTTCAGTTTGTTCTCCCCTTTTCCATTCCTGTTTCTGATGTTTTCTTTCTCTGTCCCAGCAGGTGCTAGACTGGGGAGTGAGACCATGGAGCAGAATCCTCAGCAGGAAGATGATGAGGAAGTGGAACCACATGGCACATTATTGCAAAGATGCAAAGGGAGTGTGTCCGGGAGTTGTGATCAGGGAAAAGCCGGTGAGAGTCAGCACATTCCAGAGAGGTGGCAGGGGAACCAGCCAACACAGAAAGTTGGTCATTCTGTTTATTATCGGGGAACTCGTAAACGTCTCAAGGAAACCACGGCCCAGCAGAGAATCCCCATGGGAGAGAGAAATAACACATGTGTTGAGTGTGGGAAAAACTTCAGTAGGCGCTCACACCTTATTAGACATCAGAGAATCCACACAGGGGAGCGCCCCTATGAATGCTGTGAGTGTGGAAAAACCTTTGCTCGGATCTCAACCCTTAATAATCATCAGAGGATCCACACAGGGGAGAAACCCTATGGATGCTGTAAGTGTGGGAAAACCTTCACTGAGCGCTCAAACCTTATTCAACATCAGAGAATCCACACGGGGGAGAAACCCTATGAATGTTGTGAGTGTGGGAAAACCTTCACTCTCAGCTCTCATCTCATTAGACATCAGAGAATCCACAAAGGGGAGAGACCCCATGAATGCTGTACGTGCAGGAAAACCTTCACTGAGCGCTCAAACCTTATTCAGCATCAGAGAATCCACGCAGGGGAGAAACCCTATGAATGTTGTGAGTGTGGGAAAACCTTCACTCGGTGCTCAACCCTTATTAAACATCAGAGAATCCACAAAGGGGAGCGGCCCTATGAATGCTGCCAGTGTGGGAAAACTTTCACTCGGCGCTCACACCTTATGCAGCATCAGAGTATCCACAAAGGGGAGAGACCCCATGAATGCTGTACGTGCAGGAAAACCTTCACTGAGCGCTCAAACCTTATTCAGCATCAGAGGATCCACACAGGGGAGAAACCCTATGAATGTTGTGAGTGTGGGAAAACCTTCACTCGGTGCTCAAGCCTTATTAAACATCAGAGAATCCACAAAGGGGAGCGGCCCTATGAATGCTGCCAGTGTGGGAAAACTTTCACTCGGCGCTCACACCTTATTAGACATCAGAGGATCCACAAAGGGGAGCGGCCCTATGAATGCTGCCAGTGTGGGAAAACTTTCACTCGGCGCTCACACCTTATTAGACATCAGAGGATCCACACAGGAGAGAGACCCTACGAATGCTCCAAGTGTGGGGAATTCTTCCCTCAGAGCTCAGCCCTTATTTGTCATCAGAGAATCTGCAAGGTAGTTAAAGACCATAAAAACATTGTCTAGGGCTAAGAAAAGATTCTGTTTTCCATTTGCTAATTCCCACATACTGAACTTTAAAGAAGCATTTGTCTCACCATGGTCTCTCAACTCCCCCACCTGAGTTGTCTGCTTTTCCCTTTTGCAGCTTACCTTTCCTTGGGTTGAATCCCACACTCTTTTTCATCAACTCCTTTGTGCTATATCATGGAGGTGTGTGTCCCTCCAATAGGAATGTCCATCAGCCCTAGGTGGGGGAACTAGAAGTGACTTCAACTAGGTACATGGAGGTTAAATTTACCTGGACCTTGACTCCACTAGGATTTTCCATGGTGTTAGCTAGCTTGAGTTCACTATCCTGATATAAAAACTAGGACTGTTTAGCAATGAAATAAAATTAATCGTACTTAATCGTGAAATTAAAAAAAAAAAAATGACTAATCACATTTTTAATCACACTGTTAAACAATAATAGAATACCATTTATTTAAATATTTTGGCTGTTCAGCCACCATTCCAGACAAGTCCTGCAACCCCAAGTCAGCTGGCCTGGACCAGCCACACATTTTAATTGCAATGTATACATACCCTTAGTGTCAAAATTGCAGCTTTCCCATCAAGGAATCATGCCCCAGTCTCCCCTGTGACAAGTGGGCATATCATGATACTCATTTGGTAGAAACTTGCTGCTTCCTCTGCACAGGGACCTAGGAAAACAGCCCGGGCAGCGACTTGGCCAGATGTGGTTACCAGGAGATCCAACTAGGTGGGAGTTGTTCTGGGGCTCTGCAGGGGGAGGTTTAGACGGGGCAGATTAAGAGAGTTTGTCTCTGATGTACAGGGGCGTTTGTCAGCGGGAGGTGTGACAGCTAGGGGTGACAGTGGGGTCTGAGCTGGGGCAGCAGCAGCAAGGGGGCAATGTGGGGGACTTGTCACTTGGGAAAAATGAAACTGCAAAACCTCTCCCTGTGCTGCAGCAAAAGCTTCTCATTTATTCCCTAAACCCCCTTTATGTAAATCTCCACCCCTGCCCTGGCACTCGGAAACCCGTTCACTCCTGTGCACATTTTTAATTTTTCTTACTTTTCCTTGGCTTCGTACAAACATTTTCCCCATCAAAATGATCAAGGTCATTTAAAATGAGAAAAACAAAACCAAAGAAACCCCCACCAATCTCCCCAGTACACACTGCTTGGGTCTGAATTTTTTTACTGAAATTTTAAGGCAATAAAACGCAGACCTCTGTTGGCCAGAAAACAAACATCATTCTCCCATGCTGCACCTAAGGCCTTGTCTAGAGAGGTGTACACACTGCAAAGCTACTTTTGACGATGGAACACCTCAGTTTCAGCGACATAATAAAACCACTTCTATGAGAGTTGTAAGGGTTTTTATGCAAATGTTTTGTCACCGAAGTGCTAGTGTAGACCCTGTGCTTGATTTTAGTGTTGTGATTGGGCTCTGGAAGGCATCTCACAATGCCTATCCTGACCCCTCTGGTCAAGAGTTTCAACTCCGCTGCCCTGCAGCCAGGTAAACACC